>NC_073407.1:14943256-15043256 GCF_028641065.1 Leucoraja erinaceus
CATCTCGGTGCTGAATAATCCTACTGTTTGCACCAAGCTAGCAGAGGGGTTAGTGTCAGGATTATGTCACAGCAGCAAGTAGGGCAGGGGATCATCAACTTCCTGGTACAGCATGCAGCCCAGATAGGGAGGACCATGAGTTCATTATGTATTGATACTGTGAATAACATTTTAAAATAACACAAATTTAAACAAGACCAGATTTTGCTGTTTTTATTGATTTGAGACACCTTGAGATTTGAAATTGATTGTTTCCAGGCCTTCCAGATAGTGTAAAGTGAAGAATTGATGTCTGTTTTGAGCTTGGTTTTGGATCCATAAAACCTAAACTTTATTTTGTCACAAAATCTGTAAATCACTGATCCTAGACCAAGAAGAATTGGATGTTTATCATCAAGCTTTCTACATTTAATTTACACATAGTTTCTTAAATTGTGTGTGCAGTTCGTTTTGAAATGACCATGTCAAGCAAATTTACTTGGGCATCATAAAGAGTTTAAACTGAGATGTGAGGTAATGTCAATCAAATTTTAACCATATTTTTAACCACATGCTCTGCTATTATTATCAGAATTGTTGGCCGTACTCCTTGTGCTAACCCTTCGGTTCTCCACATGATCTCCTGGTCATGTAATTTCCCCATCCTGGGTTATTTTTCATTGACATTTTGTTTGTTTATTTCTGTTAACTGGGCGCTGCGGTCTTTCCATTGTCCCAGTTGTCTCAAGGTGAGCTAAGCACTCAACCCCCACTTTGAGAGGGTTTGCGGGGATCATAGTTCTGCTCGGGGGATGTTGGGAACTGGGAAGACTTGATCACAAAATTCGACCATTCATGTCTCACATGATCAGAATTTTCTTCAGAGATTTGGATCTTTGGAAATTCAAAGCAGCAAGGAATGGAAGATCAGTCACTGATGGTATTTACGACAAATAATAAGATTGGTTGGATATTGGAGAAACATGGTTAGTATAGGAAGGAGGCATGGAGTAAAAGAGCTGTCATGATCTTGTTGAATAGTTGAGGAGATGAGGGCTAAATGGTTTACACCTGTTATCTCAAATATTTCATAATGCACTGCACCATTCCAGGCCCTCTGCTATTGACATTTGTCAGCAAATTTGTTTAGCCAAGTTCCAACATTTATTCTTGTAATTGGAACTATGCATATGCTTAATCCAGAAACAATCATAATTCTTCTATGTTCCATCAGTGAAAACTTTTTGTCATGCAGTGGCTATGTGGTATTGGTATTGCCAGACGTTGGGAAATTATTTCTACTCTTGTGCACCTTTACAATGAACAATGCAATGCTGCCTTTGTATATGGTTTCACTGTCTGGTGTCTAGGTATTAGTGGCAAAGCCAGCATTTATTGCCCAGACCTAATTGCTGGAGAGTTTTCCATCATACTCCTGACTTGTGCCTTGCAGATTGTGGAAATGAGTTGGGGTGTCAGTTGCTGTGTAGGATGCCTAATCTGACCTATTCTTGTGACCATGGTATTTATAGTTGATCCACTTATAATTCTGTCACTAGTGAACATTCAGAGACTTTATGATGCTAATGCCATTGATGCATTATTAGGTTGTAGAACTTTCTCTTATTGGATTTATTTAATTGACAATCTGTCAGCCCTAGACTATATGCTATCGAGGTCTTAATGTTTGTAGAACAAGGGCTGCTTCATTACAGCAAATATCCCACTTTTAACCTTGTGGGGTGCATTTTAAGTTTAAAACATGAAAATACACTGGCTCTAGCCTAATTAGCAATATTACTATGGTGCTTTCTGCAATGTTTTGTAAAATGCCACATCAATTCAAATCCGACATGGCTTCGGAACAGCTAGTTTCAAAGTTTTATGCATCTAGCCACTCAGTTGAATGAAGTGCAAACTGTTTTATGGTTGTGTGGCAGTTTGGAAAGGATAACCTGCTAATTTAAACAGTGAGATGTGTACAGAATAGTTCATTTTGTTGCCTTGGATCATGTTGATAGTTCAGAGGTTTCTTTGCTTCACTATCTGAATTGTACTCTATCTGCTTTCATAAAATTTCATTGACCTGGCTGGGTAGGAGAAAATTCAAAGTATTTCCTATGGAAAGTTACCTACAAACTCTATTGCAGTTTTCTAAAATAAAAGGAACTGAAAACATCTTAGCCAGATCTGTCATGTTACATGGATGTTAATGCTGAACAGTATATTAACCTGTACTATTACTCAAAATATTTAGGGCTTTACTTTTACCCGGTCCCTATCTTCGGGCAGCTTACAATGGCAGGAAGGGACAAGATCCAGATTGTATTATGTTTAAGTGAATTTTGCTTATGACCAGTTATTTATTTATTGTCACAGTTGTGTATAGAACTAACAATTGTATTTGAACTGTTTTTTCTATTGACCATCAGCCTGAACTCTAGCTTTTTAGTTAGTGGTAACAATGTCCATGTTGACTTTCAAGATGTTAAGACCAGCAGGAAACTTGAGGAGAACGGTATTAATGTTGCATGGAACATATTTCTATTGAATGCAATATCACATTGACAGTTCCTAATCGGAATTGAACTTGATAAGATCAATCATGGCCACTAGAATATAGGATCATTTATTTTTAAGCAGCATAATCCAGTGCTTGTTTGGCTCTTCTGAATTTTGCCCAATGTTCAGCTATTAAATTTAGATAAGTGATCAAAGTTTTGGAGAAAAGTTAAACTATTGCTCTCAAGTATGAGTGATTTTTGTGCTCCTTTTGAAATCTTGTTGAGGAAGCAAGAATGAAACAAGTACTGATTATTGAAGTTACAACTGCATGATATGTGTGTGAAATATTTCAATTTAAAGAGGATGCAACAGTAAATTGAATCTGAAATAGGACAGGTCTATTAGTTTAGGAAATTTGTGACCTAAAAGGAAACAAAATGCACTTGAAGTGTATCATACGTCTAAGTTGAGTTTCTGCAGATTCTGGATTCCTGGCATCCAAAAACTATCCATTTTTATTATACTTTTCAACTAATCTTGTACATTTAACAATGTCCCTTTTTGCAAACTAAATCATTTTTAATAAAAGGGAGCATAGGGCATTGTAGGGCCAGCCACTGAGCCCTTACCAAAGCACCTTATGTTGATTGGTGTTGAACTTGCACCAGCTGTGGGCGAATAACAGAGTAGTTGGTCACTTTTAATGTGCTGGAGCTCTAATGTAATTATAATGGCAATGTCACCTATTAATAACCATCTGACTTCAGGACCATGACAGGTGTTTGTCAACAGCAATTAATAAATGACTGATTTGCTTTTAATTGGTGGCTGCTTTAATCTAGATGTGGGGGTCCTAGTTAAATTTAACTAGACTTGTTAACCCATGCAAATTACATGTTGTCTTGTCTTAGATCTGTCTCAATCATATTGTTATTGCACTGTTGTGTTGTGCTAATTGCTCAAAGAATTTATAAAATCAATGGATGCTTTAGTTGGCTTAAGTGCCCTAACTTGAAGAAATTCTCCAAGAGCCACAAGCTAACATTGATGCCAGCCTCGACCTTGCTTGAGTATTACTCATTTATTATAAATGTCAAGTTCCTACAACCATTTCAAATGTAACTTTTTTTTTAAAAATAAAAGCTAACATTCATGTTTACAGTGCATGCAGACTGCAGATTAAAGACAATCAAATTCAGTGGGAACCTGGTGCCTCTTCATTTTACAGAAGTGCAGTACTGTATCCTGAAGAAAAACATTTGGATACCTATTCTGCATGTTTTCATTTGGGACAGGATTACTCATTTTGGCTTGCAACTTTAACTGGCCCCATGTAATTTCTCCTTCCTGTGCTCTCGGTACCAAAGTGTCTAAACACTGCAAGGGAGAATATTTAACATGTTCAGCAACCAACAAAGAACTACACACTTGAGTAAGCTTAGGCTATTAGTAAACTAAACTCCATATCTTTTAAATTAACATGTCACACTATAACTAGTAATGCATTATGTTCAAGCAACTTAACCATATGCACAAAAGCAAAGACGCTTTAAAACAACTTGCAATTACTTTACATTTACAGCAATGTTCAAGTTCAATTGTACATGTTTTGAAACGTGGTACTTTCATATGCAGCTAGCAAGTTTCTAAAGGTAACAAATGTGTATTCCGTACACATTTGTGGAAAATTCAGATAACAGTAAAGATAAACAAATTGAAAATAACTAAATTTTAAATTACTGGATATTGTTCAATCCATAAAGGAAACAGTGGTTATACTCCAGAAAACTCTAGACCAGTTAGCCAAATAACAGAAGGTAGCGATGCAAATTAAATCTTGCATTATGAAAAAATTGAAACATGATAGTGTCAGTGTTGCTAATGATAAAGGCAAATCACTCTGTTCAATACAAAGCCTGTGATTTGGTAGAAGAGCTCTACAGAGAATTTCTACTGGCTGGGAATATAGAATCAGGTTCCAGATGCAATGTGGCAATTAAAATCCATAGTAGTTAATGCTATATGCAGAAGCTTAAACAACATTTATATTAATTAAAGTAAGAAGGGTGCAGAACAGAAATATCACTTTAGTTCATGCTGCTTCTTGAGAAAATTGGAAAAGCAGTACAGGGAAAGCTCAAATCAACAATGTTAAAGTACAAAAATACTTATATCAATGATGCAATAAGTGAACATATTGATGTATGTCAATTTATTCATGAATTTAAACTACTTGGTTCAATTTCTATTCTATTGTGTAAAGAAAGCAGGACAGTCCAACACACAATACAAATCTTTGCTAGAATGTGGTAACGCTGGAACTTGTATTTACATGATAAAAAAAAAGCAACTTGCATGCAGGTCCAAACAAGCTTTAAATACTCCTTCAATGTCTTTATCAGACCCCAAAAACACTTGAATAAGGGCACTACTTAGGTTTTAAAAACATTTACAAACTAGATGAACCAAAAGGTATATGCAACTCTCTACAATGATTTCTGTTATTAACATTATCGATGAATTAGTCTTTAAAAAAACAAATCTGAGCTTATCATCCACCTCAGTTCAAATCAACTTGTCCTCCTGACAGTTATGACCTGTTAACTTTATACATCAATTTCCCCATGGTTCTTAAATGTACTTCGTAGAGATTTAGGTTTTTATTGAACAATTTAAAATGAAATCAGGCAGGACTGATTGAATTTGATACTGCATTGTTTAGCATCAACTGCTGTCTTTACTTAACTAGCTGACTATTTTCATACCTTTTTGCCATTATTGGGAATACATATTTTAATTTAAACTGTAAATCAGTGTTTCTTTTACCCAATTTTTTTTAAAGTAAACAATCCCCTTGATTTCCATTACACTGTGTTTTGGAAAATCTCAGAAGACAATTTTACCTGTGACAGCATTGGTTTAAGACACAAATCCCAAACCTGACGGTGCCAAACTTTTAGTTATTATTATACATACTCTGTCAAGATTGCTATGATTAGTCAAGCCTTAAAACTAACTTAGATATGCTATCAACAAAGGTGACTGTCAAAAATCAGCAATAGAATAGTGAAATATTTAGTTTTGCTGGAGTGCAAGGTTGTTTTCCCCATGTAACTGAAAACTGCAATGCATAAGCTCCAAGTAATAGTGCAAATTGATTAAGTATCGAGCACCAGTATTAATCAATTTCCTACTCCTATATCTATCAAACAAAACGTGACACAAGAAAAAAAGTCTGACACTAAATTAAATATATAATTTCACACTATGTTGTAGGTGAAATTAAACAGATTTTGACTAAAGTTTTCTGTGAAAATACTTAAGTATAAATTTTCAATACTGTGCATGGCAGTAAAAGAAAACAAAAGTCCACTACTTAAATCTAATGTAAGCCAACCGTTCTTGAAAGAGCACATTATTGAGTTTACAGTAGTTAATCTGGGTATCTATGGTTTGTGTTTAGCCGTAAATCAAGAGCCACCTCAGAATGGTTTTACCAATTGAGTTACAACACATATGGCAATTTCATGAATAGAGATTATGACATGCATCCTTGAATCAAACCGTCTTTTACTAAATACATGATCATTGGGCAGATGTAAAATTCTACAATAATGATTTGTTTCCAAAGTTTTCACTAATATTTTGACATTTCTTTGCAGAATTTGGTTTAGTCACAAAGTCTTTTTTTTTCTCTTTATTTTGGGGACCACAAGCTTTTTAAAAATATTTAGCAAGTGCTTTGGAATTTACATTCAATAGCACTTTGCCATGGTGAATAATTATAAGATGGGAGGATGTCATGAAATATTTTTTAAACGGCTTGAATATCTTGGCATCTCAGTCAGCAAACCACCCCCACTATTCTATCCATTAAATACAAATCGTGTCAAACCATTTGGTGAAACTGGAAGCCCAGGCTGATAAATAACTATAATATTGTTAGAACATAATTAACCTCAAAATAAGATTTTTTTTCAATGGCAATCTTAGCCAATGCTCAAGCAAAATTACATTTACCTTTAGGTAACATTTGGGTATAATCTTCCCTAGTAAAGTAATCATCAATATCAACTGATACATTATTCTCGTTTTAGAGCCTCCCGAGAAGACATTGTCGTTGGTTGCTTCTAATCATCATCAATTATTGCAAAAACCCTCAATGAAAACGAGAGCACCTTTTACAAGAATATGCAAAGCCTTTTTTTTTTCCCTTTTTTTTCTGACAAAGAAATATTTCACTTATCTGAACCTCAGGACTAACTGTTTAAGTGACTAAAATTGCTTTGCCCAAACACGTTTCAACAGCTCTCCTGAAATAGTTTCTAGGACTAGTACTTAGTTCTCTTTATCAGACTAAAAACAGCAGATAGTAATGAAGACAAAACAGCTGGAAGTACATATTCAGGATTCTTTGGTAAGCTTTGCAAGAAAAGCCCAAAGGCTGAAATACAGGGCATATAAAGTAATAAATAGCTGTAAACTATAATGGCTCTACCAATCTGGAATGCATTTTCTTGATGGCCAAAAATAAAACAGTGATGCTCAGAACACCGGTGACCAATTAGGTGCCGATTGTTATCACAGTAACTTCCACTGGCTATCTTTCAACTAGGAGGAAGTGTTTTAAATCTAAGTAAATGGAGTTTAAAGATGCTATATAAAAAATATTATCTAGGAAGCTTTACTCCTACCTTTCCTGCTACAATTTTACAACATTGGAAAAAGTCTCAAGATTTCTTATCACATGATGTGGATCTCTCACATGTATTGAAGAATGCTTTTGTACAATTCTGTTGTTTAGAAACAGCTGCTATTGATCCTAATAAGCTATTGCGTTATATTATGTAACTTAATTCTACCTATCTTTAACTTTGAGACAAATGGTACATTTAAAAACATACACAAAAATGTGTTTTCAAGAATAAATTTAAGTTACCAATTGTTCTGTTTCACACACCAATCCATTTTTTCATTTGTATTCACATTAGCTTTGGTCAGTAAAAAGCAAACTGACAGTGAAAAATATTGCAATTTAAGTTATATTCATTGAGAATTGCAGAGCATTAAAATCTGAGGTTTATTTGCTCCTTATTATCTCTGGATCTGTCGAACAAAGGCCTGGACCAGCTGAATTAAGGGTTCCTGGCTTTCTGGACACTTGGATGTAGAGCTGGTGGATTTGTTGGAAGGAGACAGCAGTAAGGCTGCAGCAGGAGACGATGGTGCCCCACGACGAGAATAGCGAGAAATACTGGACAGGACTGTACTCTGAAACAATTTTTAAATGTGAATAAGTGACAGGACATAATTCAACATTTCATTATATGATCTACATATTTTTCTGCAAGACTGTTCATTTATTCTTAAATTTCTACATTGAAACATTAAAGTGAAGAGTAAACATGTTCTTCTTTGTATTTGAGTTTCATTACTGAATCTGTGTCCTAGACTGCTATCTCAAGGATCTTTTGGAATACGAGCATAAATTGGTTTAAATTATTCCTGAGAGATACTGTTCCCAAGTACTCCAGTCAATTTATGGGCCAGAAGATTTACAAGTTACATCATTAATTTTCAAGATTACAAAAAGACCAAAACTGTACAACTTCTATCGTGCAGATACTTAACCAAGCGCAAATCCAAAACAACCAATTATCCTAACCAGATGGTTCTCTCAGTATATATTTAATGATTTCTTCTGCCTGTATACCATTTTCTGCACAGCTTGAAACTGGATAAAATACAACAGTAGAATGAATACAGTGCATTCAGAAAGTATTCAGACCCCTTCACTTTTTCCACATTTTGTTACGTTACAGCCTAAAATGCATTACATTCTTTTTTTTTTAATCACCAATCCTCACAATACCCCATAATAAAAAAACAGGTGTTTAGAAATTTTTGCAAACTAATTAAAAAGAAATAACTGAAATATCACATTTACATAAGTATTCAGACCCTTTACTCAGTACTTTGAGGCACCTTTGGCAGCGATTACAGCCTCAAGTCTTCTTGAGTATGACACTACAAGCCTGGCACACCTGTATTGGCACTCTGCAGATCCTCTCAAGCTCTGTCAGGTTGGATGGGGAGCGTCAATGCACAGCTATTTTTCAGGTCCCTCCAGAGATGTTTGATCGGGTTCAAGTCCAGGCTCTGACTGCCACTCAAGGACATTCACAGACTTGTCACTAAGCCACTCATGCGTTGTCTTGGCTGGGTGCTTAGAGTCATTTTGTCCTGTTGGAAGGTGAACCTCCGCCCCAGTCTGAGGTCTAGAATGCTCTGGAGCAGGTTTTCATCAAGGATATCTCTGTAGTTTGCTCTGTTCCTCTTTCCCTCGATCCTGACTAGTCTCCCAGTTCCTGCCGCGGGAAAACATCCCCACAGCATGATGCTGTCACCACCATGTCTCGCCGTAGGTAAAGTGTTGGCCAGGTGATGAGCGGTACCTGGTTTCCTCCAGACGTGACGCTTGGCATTCAGGCCATGGAGTTCAATCTTGGTTTCACAGACCAGAGAATCGTGTTTCTCATTTAGAGTCCAAGCGGGCTGTCATGTGCCTTTTACTGAGGAGTGGCTTCTGTCTGGCCACTCTACCATAAAGGCCTGATTGGTGGAGTGCTGCAGATATAGTTGTCCTTCTGGAAGGTTCTCCCATCTCCACATAGGAACCCTGGAGCTCTGTCAGAGTGACCATCGGGTTCTTGGTCACCTCCCTGACTAAGGCCCTTCTCCCCCGACTGCTCAGTTTGGCCGGAGGCCAGCTCTATGAAGAGTCCTGGTGGTTCCAAAGTTCTTCCATTTAAGAATGACGGAGGCCACTGTGCTCTTCGGGACCTGCAATGCTGCAGAAATTGTTTTATATCCTTCCCCAGATCTGTGTCTCGACACAATCCTGTCTGAGGTCTATGGACAATTCCTTTGTCTTCATGGCTTGGTTTTTGCTCTGACATGCACTGTCAACTGTGGATCCTTATATAGACAGGTGTGTGCCTTTCCAAATCATGTCCAATCAATTTAATTTACCACTGGTGGACTCAATCAAGTTGTAGAAACATCTCAAGGATGAACCCAAGCTCAATTTTGTGTGTCATTGCAAAGGGTCTGAAATCTTATGTAAATCTGACATTTCAGTTATTTATTTTTAATTACTTTGCAAAAATTTCTAAACACCTGTTTTCATTTATTCATTCTGGGGTATTGTGTGTAGATTGAGGATTTAAAAAAATGGATCTAATCCATTTTAAAATAAGGCTGTAAAGTAACAAACTGGAAAAAGTGAAGGGGTCTGAATACTTTCTGAATGCACTGTAGCAATTGTTTTGATAACATCCTCAAGACCTTTGGTGTCCTCTACAGTACAAATTGATAACTGCAGTTCTTAAATTGTTGTATCAGTAAGATTTTAATCCCCAAATCACCATTTGGAAAAAGTGCAATTGCTGACCAGGACACTGGAATAATTTAACTTGACTGATCAGGGGACTCAACGGAATTACAATGTCTAGAATTCAAGAAAAGTTATTTTAAAATCAAACTGACTATTAGGATTGAACTATAACCTCAAATACTTAAAAATACAAAAGAAAACAGGAGAGGAATGACAACAAAATATGAAAATCAGTTGTACAATGGCTAGTCAGTGCAGTGGTTCACATTAAACTTCAATTACCAGTTCCGAGCTCAGCTCCTGCTTCATCCTCTGCTTGTCTCGCGAGTGCACAGATGGATCCTTCAGATACCGCACCGCTTGTGAAATCAATGCATAGAAACAATTTTCCATCGTGAACCTCAAAAGGGCCCTTCAAAATAAATATAAACAGTTAACTTTATTAGGGAAGGGATCAATGGAACTTCCCTGCTCGAGGCTACTAATAAAATCAAGAAATTCAACCATTAAAATTGCACTAGCTAATCTTAACATTGTTCAAGCCAACCAAATGAAGGGTAGAAGTCTGTTCAAGATCAGTAGACAAAGACTGTAATTGGAACATTTGATTTTGAAATAACGAAAGAGCTTGGATTTATATTGTCCCTCATAGGTTGCTGAAGAGGTTTTGTTGCTTGCAATTTAACAAAGCATAGCAGTCAATTTGCATTGAGAGAGATAAATGAACAGTTAATATTGGTTAAATGACATGTAGCAGAACAATGGATGATCTTTCTTTTTCTCAACCAAACAGGACATCAGACAATGTAACGCTTGGTTTAAGAAGGAACTGCAGATGCTGGAAAATCGAAGGGAGACAAAAGTGCTGGAGAAACTCAGGGGGTGCAGCAGCATCTAGGGGGCGAAGGAAATAGGCAACGTTTCGAGTCGAAACCCTTCTTCAGACTGATGTGTGGTGGGGGGGGGTGGGGAGGGGGGGGGGGGAGAAGAAAGGAGAAAGGAAGAGGAGGAGCCAGAGGGCTGAGGGAGAGCTAAGAAAGGGAGAAGACAGCAAGGGCTACCGGAAATTGGAGAAGTTAATGTTCATGTAACTCAGTACAACAATGGAATATTAGCCCGGCTGTGGTTCTCAAATCACAGAGCAATGCTACAAGCTATAAACATTTGATTGCCACTCAAAGACTAAATTAGGGCAGGCATTGCCACAAGGCTGGTCTATAAAAATAATCAAGATTACTGATATGTAAATTTTATTTTTTTGTATGGTGGGCTGATTTTTAATAAATGTTAAAAACACTCCAAGAATGATTAATCCGTAAAACTTTCAGCAATTACAAACTTTGCAGCAAACTATAGAACAGCCGGTATAGATTAAATTACTCTCCCCAATCATAGAATCTGGCTCTCTGACAAATATTTTGAGCTATACCACACGTGTGGTCTGAGAACTACAGAAAAATCTTAAACCTCCAGACTTACGATACCATGGAAACAAATTGACCCATTCACTATACTTTGCTCAAACCATAAAACAATACAATTAACAATACAACACAATCACAAATATTGCCAGTTACAGCATGGCATATATTTCATTATGCCTTTGTCAATGGCAGCTTGTGCAGCCTTATGGACCTTATTCTTGGCCACAACAGTTAAATTATATCTTTAGGCATTTCAGGTATGTTTCTCTTGGGCACTGAAGCCATCTTTACCAACAACCACTACTCCTTCCAACTACCAATGGTGTGCTTGTGAAAACAGCAACAAACTCCCTCAGAACAAAGACCATGGCCAACATTAGTAGGTGGGATGTTATGAGGCGATGCACATACAGCTGAGAATCAAGTAGTTTACTACGATTCACCACAGAATTAAAACAAAGCACAACAAATTCCCGACGACACAATTTATGTTAATTAAAAGCCATTTGAGAATCTAAAACAGTTCACACTTTATTATTAAAATTGCTACAGTGAACAGTTTATGGTAACATAAACAACAAAAGCAGGTCTGGAGTTCAAATTCCACAGTGAAAGATGCAAGACTAAATTCAATAAAGCTACAATTCACTGCTAGCGCCAGAATGAATGACCACATATGCTAAATTGTTGTTTAACAAATCTGAACTCATTCTTTAGGGAAGTGTATACGGGTACTCCGCTTCAACAGAATACGTGCAACTTTAACCCACACACTGCAGTCAGTTTTTGAATGCATTTCAATTGCCTGAGGAAACCTCTGGTTTTAACATAAACTATAGATGGGCACATTTTAAAACATCCTGACTAACATAAGATTTAAGAACATAAGAATATTTGGCCCCTTAAACCATACTTCACCATTCAATCTTCTATCTCACTTTTCCAGCTTATCCCGATATACCTTGCCTCCTCTAATATCCAGATGTCTACTGATCTCAGTTTTGAATGCAATTAATGATTGAACCTCTACAACTGACTGGGACAGAGAATTCTAAACATTCACCAAACACTGAGTGAAGAGGCCCTACTTACTCCATCTCTCCACATCTGACAAACGGGTGCTCAGGAAACTGTCTGGTGAATTTTTGGTGTACTCCAACTATAGCAAGAATATCTTTAAGCATGGAGATTAAAATTGTACACAACATACAATGTGTGCTCTCATCAAGGCCATCCCTACCCTTGCAATAAAAGCCATCATAATCTTTCCTTCCTGAAGCTGTAGGCTATTGGTGAACTGCATCTAAGGATACCTCGGTCCTTTGAATATCAAAGTTCCCCAATATTTTATTTTCCATTTCTTCTAACTAAAATAAATCCTCATCTGACCACTTATTCTTGCCGACACCTCTTGGAAGTCTCTCTACACACTCACATTCACCCTCATTTCCAGATTATTATAAAACTTGGAAACTGTCTTTTAGTTTATTAAAGCCAGCCACAATTCCCTGTGGTACCCCACAAGTTAGAACCTGCCACTGCAAAGAGAATCGATTTACTCCCAAACTTCATTCACCAAATTTGAATGCACAAGAAGCTGACCACCAATTCGACGCGTTTGAATCTTGTTCAACCACCTTCTGTATGGGACTTCATCAAAAGCTACCCAAATCTCAACATCTGCTAGAAACATCTTCAAACAACTCCAAAAGATAAGTCAAATATAAATTTCCCTTTCATAAATCTCGCTCCACGAATCCATCCCATGTCCTCTATTTTTGTTCCCTGTCACATACACCCACCCTCCCTGAGCCCCCAACCTCCCAATTTGTCCCCTCACCCTCCTGGTTCCATTCGCCTACTGTCACACATTTCATTCACCAGATCCACTCTCCCACCTGGTTCTATCTATCCTTCACTTCTGCTCTAATGTCCATTGTCATCTTCCTTATATCATCAATTCTATACACTGGTCGTCTTTGTACCCCTGCTCATCTCCCTCCAGCAGTTGTCTCCACCTTCACCCTCTTCCCCCAATTGATATGTTAACTCTGTCTCTATCTCCAAAGACAATTAATATTTCCAGCATTTTCTGTTTTCATAAACAGGTCTTTACTGTATGACAATGATACGTAGATAACCGTTTGGATGTATTACTTTTGTAGAAGCATCCTAAAAAGAAACAAGTAGATAAAAAGGCAAAGATAACCAAGGGTACATGCGAGGCCTAAAAAAACATTGTGGAAAAGCTTCCCCTAATGTATGATGCTGGCTCTTTGAAATTAACTTTCTTCAATACTGAAGCTGATAGTAAAATGTGACACTATTAAAGTTAAAAATCTTTAATGAAAACCCATCCGCTTTAAACTTACTTCAAAGATTTTGTCTCTTCAGGTGAAGTTAGTGGTATCACATTTAACGACATTGGTTCCTTCTTCTTATCGATCTAAATAAAAGAACATAAAGGTAAGACAAGAACTCTTCATGTCTTTAAAACATACAACAGTACACCACAAGAACAAGAACAGGCTTTTCGGCCAGCAATGTCTGTGCCAAATAAGATGCCGACCAATTGTTATTTGCCTGCACATAATCCATATCTCTCCATATCAATATGTCTATTCAAAAGTCTCGTAAATGCCACTATCATATCTGTCTCAATGGCGACAGTGCATTCCAGGCACTTACCATCCTCTGTGTAAAAGACTAACCCTGCACATCTCCTTAAAACTTTGCCCCTATCTCGCCTTAAAACTATGTCCTCTAGTAATTGATACACACACACCACACCCACACACACACAGCTCCCTTCACCAGCCAGTTATGCAGGTGGGGGACAGGGCAAGCGGGGGGGACCTCTGTCTGAGTGAAATTCACACAGTGCAAAGCCAATGTGATACAGACACACACCACGATGAACAGGAAGGTTGGTGCTGTAATTAAGATGGTGAAAGCACAGTGTACGGGAAGGGTCACGCAAGTCCTTTAAAAGAGGGGGGGGGGGGGGGAAGAAGGGGTGGAGAAGGGGGGAGAAGGAGTGGAGACAACTTTTAATAAGCCAGAGATATACGGATGTGAGGTTTCGATGACATTAACATTACCGATCGGTTATCCTTGGTTCTGAAAACTACTGCTTACGATTTTATTCCCCAATGAGCCAATGAAATTCACCGGTCAGGCTGGCAACAACCTACGAGAACATACGACCTCCTGGCTACCCACTACCACTGCACCTACAGCACGAGAATTCTCGCTACTCTCCATGTTGAAAAGATTACGGCGACCATAATGAGGCCGCAACTAGTTCCCAGAACTCCTCACGACCAAGAAGGCAACTACCCGGCAACCACCCGCGAACATGTGGCGACCACATAGTCTCCTAAGTCGGACAGGCCCATTAGCCTAACCAACACCCTATTATGCATTATGCCTTCCTAACTTTTATACTCAAAACCCCAACCTATGAAAGCAAGCATACCAAGGGCCGTCTTTACCACTGTATCTACTTTAGTTGCCACACTCAGGGGGCTATGGATTTGGATCACAAGATCAGATTGTTATGCCAGAAGCAAAAACTGTTTTGAGTACTTTATCATATTATATACCAGTCTTCAACAATTTTGCCCCATCATGCCTCATTCCTCCACCAGGGGTAGAGCTCATTGGAAACAATGCTTTTTGGTATCTTACTCATCTTTTACTTTTGTATGAACAAATGGTTCTAGAAGGTTGCAAAGCAGCTGAGCAGGTTTTGAAATGCTTCCAAATTAATGTACCTGCCAGCAAAGGACAACTAACAAATTGCAACCGTGGTAGAGTCTCATCCCTCCGTATCTTCCAGGGCTTTGCAACCAATAAGAGTTTGACCTCTTATAATATCGGTCACAAAACAAGTATTGCACTTACTGAGCAGACTTCTACCTTTATTAGAATCCTTGTTCTCTCCTTTCCTATCTATCTCCAATTTTGGTGAAAAGTCATCAACCTGAAACATTAACTGTGTTTCTCTCTCCAAATCCACTGAACTACTGAATATTCCCAACGTTTTCTCTTTTTATTTCAGTGCAACAGTATTACATTGCAGGACAAATTCATTATTATGTTAGGTGTTCCTGGTACAATGAGAAACCATGTGCCTGAATAATAAATTAAGCAAAAAACTTAGGAGAAAAAGTTGAGCTTTTCCCCAAAGTTATAAATGATGTTTAAAGCATAATAGAATCAAAACATACTGTACCGCTTCACATAATTTCAAATAAAGGTAAGAAAAAATCTGTCTATTAACAGATATACCACTGCATACAGATTGTCAACCCTCATTTATAACCCATAACAAAAAAATGTATTCATTTTTTGGGGGATCTGTGCATTGCTGGCAGGGGAAGCATTTATTGCTCATTCCTAACTTCCCTTGAGAGGATGAAGCAAGAACCACTGCAGTCCCTGGTGAAGTGCTCCTGCAGCACGAGGGTACCTGATATCAATTCAAAGCAACTTTCCCAACTCAGTGTTGGGATTCTGAGCTCAATATTTAATTTTGCTTGTAATTTTCCCACAATGTGAAATACTTGTAAAAGCCCACCGCAGATTATTTGCTCTCAATCTTTTAGTAAAATCTGACAGGGCACATCACAAAGGTGTATATGAAATAGAGTTTTGCCCACAAATAAGAAAAACTCAAACATAATTGACAGCTGCTAAAAAAGCTGCCACACACTGACAACAAAATTACTTTTGCACTATCCCCAACAGCTAAGTAAACCTGTCTGAAGAAGGGTCTCGTCCCAAAACGTCACCCATTCCTTCTCTCCAGAGGTGCTGCCTGTCCCGCTGGGTTACTCCAGCTTTTTGTGTCTATCATCTGAATAAGATTTAGCTGTTCAGACCAGGAAACACCCGCATGCAGTTACAATGCTCTTACAAGGAACCACATCTCCCCAAGGGCATCATAATTTTGTTTAGGATCTCCAATAATGTTTTACGAGGATATCTGGCAAGCAAATCAGGTCAAATAGTCTACTGACAATCAAAGCCGAGGCTCTTGCATTAAAAAATACCAGATTATATACTGGAATGTTGCCAATATTTGTGGAATTATACAGCAAGTGTCAGTCTTTGGCAGTATCAAAAATTACTCTTGGTAAAGTCAACGGTGCTCATTGCTATGAAAATAATCCTCAATTTCAATTGTTAATAAACCAACAGAAGCTATTTCAAAACCTGAGAAATGGAGTAACTTGTAGCTGTTGTCTAATTTTCATCCATCATCATAGATTGGCATGCATTTTTGGTATGGTCAAGCTTCCATAATCTCTTACCTCTCCCTGCATGTTCAGAACAACATTCACAGTTGCAAGAAGAGTTCCAAATGATGGAGCAATGTCAGAATCAAATGCTGGAGTTGTAAAGCTCAAAACAAAGAGCATATCATATTCTGCCAGGTCCAAGGACTGTAGGGACAAATAAATAAGTTCAGAATCTGAGTTCAGATGGCGATATCTATTCTGTTCACATATAAACCAAATCTGAGGAAGGACATTATTGCCATAGAGGGAATGCAGAGACGGTTCACCAGACTGATTCCTGGGATGTCAGGACTGTCTTATGAAGAAAGACTGGATAGACTTGGTTTATACTCTCTAGAGTTTAGGGGATTGAGAGGGGATCTTATAGAAACGTATAAAATTCTTAAGGGGTTGGACAGGCTAGATGCAGGAAGATTGCTCCCGATGTTGGGGAAGTCCAGGACAAGGGGTCACAGCTTAAGGATAAGGGGGAAATCCTTTAAAACCGAGATGAGAAGAACTTTTGTCACAGAGAGTGGTGAATCTCTGGAATTCTCTGCCACAGAGGGTAGTTGAGGCCAGTTCATTGGCTATATTTAAGAGGGGGTTAGATGTGGCCCTTGTGGCTAAGGGGATCAGGGGGTATGGAGAAGGCAGGTACGGGATACTGAGTTGGATGATCAGCCATGATCATATTGAATGGCGGTGCAGGCTCGAAGGGCCGAATGGCCTACTCCTGCACCTAAATGTTTCTAAAAGTAAGCTATTGCTCAGCAGAATCAAGACTTCAACCATAATAATTCTCCACACAAAACATCCACCATCTAAATGCCAAGTCAAGAAATGACAAACTACATAAATAGATTACTAAAATTCAAAACATACGGTATATTTGTCACTGTAATGGAACTAGCACATCTTGACCAGGCTTTTGGGGATGCCAAAAAACTTCATGGAACATGGTATTTCCACAAAGCTCCAATGAATGAAAGGAATGAAAGTCAAAGGAATGAACAACAACAATTGAAGAATATGGCAATAACATCTAGCCATAAATAGTTTTTGGATAGAAAGTTATTTGTTCTTAATGTGAATTTAAATTGCAGCTGGATTAAATTGATGAATGGGTTCAAATTCTTCCTCACATCCTCAAAGTTCATAGCACTGATTTAAATGTAGTGCAGATATATGGATGTGGTAGGCTGAAGGGTCTATTTCTTTGCCATACACCAGTTAGCACAAGAATTATTGGATCTATATCTGGGGCAAAAGGTGTTAAGAAGCCCATCTCATTCCTTCCCATCTCCTCTTTCCACTTTTAAGTCAGATGCAATGTCTTGACCTGAGACATTGACAATTCCTACCCACTCCAACCTCCCGTCACTTACCCCCCTACCCTACCACCCGATACTTGATACAATGAATTTCTCCAGCAGTTTGTCTTTTGCTCCAGATTTCAGCATCTGCAATCTCTTATACCTGCATCCATCCTTATTGTTTCATACCAAATATGCATAGGCAACAACTATTTACCTGGTCTAGCAATATCTGGCATAGATCTGGGGTAAAGTGTCGAATAGCTGCCAATGTTTTGCTCAGAATTCGGAGCAGACTGGATTGGACTTTTAGCACTGCACGCTGTTCCATCTCATCTCTTTCTATGTCCTGCTGTTTTTTGGGTGTCTGAGCAGGTTTTGACTGCCGAGGTACAATTGCAGGTGGAATTGTATCTCCATTCTTCACCTGTGAAATAGAATACAATCATATTTGATGTCATTATCGTTTAGGCTTTCCTATAGATTTGCCTCAAAGCCAAAGTCATCTACATTGGAGTGTAGAAATGGAGTCACTCTGCCGTCCGTTACCAATTGATCTGATTCAACCTCCAAATGTTTGCTGAGAACAGAAATTTAAAGAGCCTTTTATTTTGAAAAGATATTCCAAATAGATCATAGACAATTAATTCAAAACACTGCTTCATGCAACATTTCCAGCATACACTATAGCGAGTTTTGTTGGAAAGCATCTGTCAAATGTACACAAGTTATCTTTATTATGAGCCAATTTTGGTAAAGAAATACAACTTCTTTCTGTATTGTACATAAGCAGCTTTCCAGCAGAGTATCTTATCTGCATTTATGATTTAAATGCTCAAACTACATGTCCACCACCGATTTCCAAGCACCCTTGGTTTCCGAGCCTTGCCGGATTATCCATTTTGCCAGAATGGCAGAGGTCAGGTCCTCCGAGAGGAGTCAAACTGTACAGGAACGGTCTGCCCAGGTCACCGGGAGCCGAGATACCAGCCCGCAAAGTCAGCCTCGGAAGTCGGCTATGGGAACGGAATTGTCGGCTCCAGCCAGGCCAGCGTTCCAGTGCCTCGGTAGCAGGGGACAAATTTGGCCCAACGGTCAGCTGTGGAAGTCGGCTATAGCCAGGCTGGAGTTCCGGAGCCCAGACCGCAGGAGGGCAAACTCGACCCTCTGATCGGAATATTTTTCGGATTAAAAGAGTAGTCGGACCACCAGTTGCCAGAAAATCGGCGGTGGACTTGTATTACTCAAATGCACAGATTACATAATACAGTAAATCATTTATTGACAATTTATTAGAAATATCTCCACTGCCTTAAATATCAATACTAGAGCACTTGAAAAACTTGCTTAACACTTGTAATATTGAACATCTTAATGGACAAAATCCACTTCAAAGGAACAACTTTATACTGACCTGCAGATAGTGTTGAAGCACTTTGGGGCTATGTAGCAGAAAGGTACATGTCTGGCAGAGGTAACACAGATTTACCTGCAAAACACAGAACAATCAAGGTCCTCAATGAGATGTGAAGACTGGGAACTTGGGAGAGTTAATGGAGCTATCTTGAGGACAGTTTGCATAACAGTCGTGGAGATGCTATAAATCTCACGGCCCGGATCTGATATATCCGAGGACACAATGGGAAGCTAGAGAAGAAGTTGCAGACACCCCAGGAGACATCATACTTGTCCTTATACTTCCTCCCTCAACTGCATCCAGGGACATCTTTCAGGTTAGACAGTTCACATGTACCTCCTCTAACCTCATCTACGGCATCCGGTATATAGGAAGAAACTGCAGATGCTGGTTTACACCATAGACATAAAATGCTGGAGTAACTCAGTGAGTCAACCGAAGATAGACACAAAATGCTGGAGTAACTCGCACATTTTGTGTCTGTCTTCTACTGTATCCTGTGTTCCTGATGTGGGCTCCTGTACATCGGCGAGACAAAACGTAGACTCGGCGACCATTTTGCTGAACACTTACACTCAGTTCTCCTAGGGCTATGGGATCTCCCGGTTACCAACCATTTCAATCCCCTTCCCATTCTCACCTTTCCGTCACTCGCTAGAATTTAGAAGATTGAGGGGGGATCTTATAGAAACTTACAAAATTCTTAGGGGGTTGGACAGGCTAGATGCAGGAAGATTGTTCCTGATGTTGGGGAGGTCCAGAACAAGGGGTCACAGTTTAAAGATCAGGGGGAATTCCTTTGGGACCGAGATGAGGAAAACATTTTTCACACGGAGAGTGGCGATTCTCTGGAATTCTCTGCCACAGAAGGTAGTTGAGGCCAGTTCATTGGCTATATTTAAGAGGGAGTTAGATGTAGCCCTTGTGGCGAAAGGGATCAGGGGGTATGGAGAGAAGGCAGGTACAGAATACTGAGTTGAATGATCAGCCATGATCATATTGAATGGCGGTGCAGGCTCGACGGGGCGAATGGCCTACTCCTGCACCTATTTTTCTATGTTTCTATGGGTCTCCTCCTTTGCCAGAGTGAGGCCACAGGCAAATTGGAAGAAGAGTACCTCATATTTCATTTGGGCAGCTTATAACACAGCGGTATAAATATTGAATTGTTTAATTTTAAGTAACTTCTACTTGCTCTCCTCTCTTCTTCCCCCCACATCCCCTTCCTCCACCCCAGTCATTTTACCTGTTTCAGTTCTCTGCATTATTTTCCTCTTGAAATCACACCTTCACTAGCCAACAATGGGCTTACCAGGTACCCCCACCCTACAGGATATCATTTGTGGCTGGCTCCGATTGGTCATGGTCTTCTCTCACCTCCAGCTCTTCACCATCCACCCACACCTGTCTGATGAAGGGTTCTCAACTAAAATGTCACCCATCCTTTTTTCCCCAGAGATGTTGCCTGACCTGTTGAGTTACTCCAGCACTTTTAGTGTTTGTCACAGCACCATAGATGCAGGTTCATTCCTGATCTCGGATGCTATTTGTATGGAGTTTGCATGTTCCCCCTATGACCATGAGAGTTTCCACCCACATCCCATTGACATGCTGGTTTGTAGGTTAACTGCCTCTCTCTTGCCCCTCATGTGTAGGAAATGAATAAGACAGTGGGATAACATAGAAGTAGTGTAAACAGGTGATCGTTGGTCAATGTGGACTCAGTGGGTTGAAGAGCCTGATTTCACCTGTTCAAGATTATATTTTTTCTATGTGAAGAATACCTGCACATCTCTAAGCAGCTGCGGCAGGTGAAACCGCCACTCTTTGATGAAGTTGGAAAGTTGAAGAATAAATCCAACCGTATGATCAACTTCATCGAGACAAGCCAAGCTCTGCACCTTTCGAACTGCATCCAAGCACTATAAGAGAATGGACAAAGATAATAACATATATTTTGTGTTTAAGAAAGAACTGCAGATGCTGGAAAAATCGAAGGTAGACATAAAAATGCTGGAGAAACTCAGCAGGTGAGGCAGCATCTATGGAGAGAAGGAATATATTTTGTGGTACCTAACATCAACATACCACTTTTGACATGATCAAACCATAAATTTATGGCACAGAAATGATATTTGGCCTGTTTAAGAGGGAATTGCAGATGCTGGAAAAATCTATTCGGAGAGAGGAGGAGAACTTCATCTAAGTAGACATATGTCAGGAGGGTCTCGACCCGAAACATCGCCTACTCCTTTTCTTCATAGATGCTGCCTCACCCGCTGAGTTTCTCTAGCATTTTTTGTCTACTTATATTTGGCCTATAATTTCTATCTTCCATCATTTAAAAAAAACTGCAAGCATATACATTTATTTGTTATGTTCCTCAATTGTAACGGTAAGATGATTAAACATTTGAATGTTTCCATAATTTTCAGACCTGATCCTGGACAGCCTGGCATTAATAAATCCTTGGTAAGGTAAAATATTCTGGAATATACAACATTAAATTAATGGAGAAACTCAGCGGGTCAGGTAGCATCTGTAGAGGGACCTGCCGAGTTTCTCCAGCATTTTGTGTTTTGCTCAAAATTCCATCATCTGCAGTTCTTTGTGGCTCCATTGAATTATTGATATTTTTCTGTAAAGTGCACCATCTAGTGGTAAGGAAGCAATGTTCTAAATCTCATCTGATTTCTGGCAAGTGGACTGGAGCAGGCTGGGGAACCTTTTCCAACCTTTTCATGTTGGAATGCCGCATTAAGTTAGCTATAATCTAATAAGGCCGCATCCGAGAAACTTCAATTAGATATACTTCAAAATGTACATTTTTTGTAAAATTTTGTGACATGCTGGGCTGTTAAGCAGACAGAATTTTTAAAAAAGTCAAACAAATACGCTGTTTAACTGCTCAAGTTCAACTTCAAATGGAAAGCCGTGTGCACCGCTATTAAAAGTTGATGATACTGAAGACTGGATGGCCAGCGGACTCTCCCCGACATTTTCCCTTTCGTCAACCAGCCTCAGGCGGTGGTGGCACCAGTCAGACAGGGAGGTTAATGTACAGTCTAGTCGCATTAGAACTAAATCATGAGCATAACAGGTGTTAAAATAGCCCTCATGACTTACTAATGTTTTAATTGTGGCCGTCAGTCGGAGAGGATTATTTTGTTGAATCTTCTTTTACTCTTTGGTATTTTAAAAACGTTCATTTTAAGATTTACATTTTTTTAAAAGATGAACAAAAACATATTATTAAAAATTAAAAGGATTTGTTCTGCAAAATGAGTGGGCTATCGTTTATTACACAGGAACTTATTATCAAGTCTCAACAAAACTGAGTAAATGAAAAGGGAAGCATTCACCAGAAAAATTATTTAATAACTATATTTAGACATATACAACTTTGAAATAATTATGGATCTGCAGATGTATGAACTACTTCAATTACCCATTCCATCAAACACAAACAAATTAAAATGTTCATTTGTAGAATGGATCTTATAATTTATTAAAGTGCAGATTAAATTTTAAAAGCATCGAAAAACTTTGACCCTACCTGAAGTATCCGCTCCTGATGGACTCCAACAAAATCTAATGCTTCTGTGAGGAAGTTGTAGCGTAGCGACTTTAAAAGTCTTTCCATCAATGACATAGTGAGCCTATAAACTCCTGGCCAGGATGGAGCATCCAGAGATTTTCGGGAAGATCCCAAAGTCTGAAATATAAAAAGAAAAGGGACGATATTGAGGAGATGAAATACCATTAGGTTCTTTACTTGACAAATCATGTAGGCATCACATCTAAAAGGAAAACACTGCTGAAACAGAACGTCTAATAACACACATCATAAAGGTTTCAGTCTGTTTGTAAAAGCAAGTTTGCTTCTCAGAACCTTAAGATTGATTTCAATTTATAAGCACATCTGATCCATTTACACCAAAGATTTGAGACGTCAACATGTTACGCGAGTTATATGACACTCAGCATTTTCCAGTGACACACTTATTTTAGTTTCTTGCATTATGTTGAAAACTTAATTTTTATTACAATTCTACAATAGCTGCTGGACCAAAAACATCTATTTGATTCAACTCACTTGAAAGGAAAAAAATCATCATAGAAAATTATAAAGAAACAGCAGAGTTTATAAAATTAGAAGTTAAAATTGTCAAATTTAATATCCATTTAGAAATCACCTGTTACAATTTTTAGTTTGAACATATATTATATTATAAAGCACTGGGACCAGAATTATAATGGATTGTACAAGTGATAAAATGACCAAGTTGATCCTGAACAATAATTTGGCCATCAAACTAGGACCACCCAGAAAACATGTAATCTAATCCAAAAAATAAACTTCTGGAAGAACTCAGTGGGTCAGGCAGCGTCAGTGGAGAGAATATACAGACAATGTTTCAGTTCAAGACCCTTCTTTAGATCTGACTGAAGATTCACTCAGCTCCACAGAGGTTTTGAACACATTTTGTATTTTTCCTCCGGGTTCCAGCATCTGCAGTGTTTTGTGTCTCCGTATAATCTAATCCAACAAATTAGAATTAATTTGCTTCCCTTCACAACCAACAATCACTTTCCCAAAAGACCTACTGGTAACTGTGAAGTATTTAGCTTCCTCTAGTTTTCTCTAATATCCTCATTCTTGATGATACCTGAACACATTTCCTAATAAAGCTCTCAAAACTGGACATATTCATAAAATATCAGGGTTCATTCAAACAAGACCTTTGTGCATCTATATTTTGCAGACATTGACTCTACAGGACACTCTAATGGATTACAATGAAACAACTCTCATCAGTCCTTGTCACAGCGATTGTATTACAGTACCTGAGTGGTGCCATTGGCACTGAGCTGATAAACACTGAGAAGTGGCAGACAAATGCTTGGCAGGACACCAGCTCCTCCCACTGCAGTTGCTCCCTGAAAGTCACAAAAATATGGGATTTAACACAACCACGTTTCATCCATTAATTCATTGCATTACAGCAAGGTCCAGATTCCAAAAGTGCTCGATTAGATGTGGCACATTACAGTTTATTAAGAATTTAATATATGTTATTCATACTTCTGATAAAAATTCCAAGCCATTCTCAAGATTTAGAATTTACAAACAAAAACAGAAACTGATAGAAATACTCAGTTCAGAAAGCATCTGTGGAGAAGGAAACAGAATTAATATTTCAGATCAAAAACCTGTTAATAAAACAGGGAAAAATAAAATCAAACTTGTTTTAATTACATAAAAGATTAAAGATTGGAAAGAATGAACATTTGTGACAGGGTAGAAAGCAAACGTGTTAGAATAAGATTAACTGAGGGCATATTTGTGTGGCTGTGTGGAATGAGCTTCCAGTGAAGGTGGTGGAGGCAGGTTCGTTTTTATCATTTAAAAATAAATTGGATAGTTATATGGACGGGAAAGGAATGGAGGGTTATGGTCTGAGCGTAGGTATATGGGACTAGGGGAGAATACGTGTTCGGCGCGGACTAGAAGGGTCGAGATGGCCTGTTTCCGTGCTGTAAATTATTATATGGTTATATGGTTATATTGGATGAAAGATGAGATGATTAAGCTTGTTAATTGCAGCTAAACTGTCTGAAGGGCAATAAAGTGCCTGGTCAAAAGATGGTAATCTATTATTTGATGACAAAAGGACACAAAGTGCTGGAGTAACTCAGCAGGTCAGGCAGCATCTCTGGAAAACTGTTACTTGATCCTATGCTGAGGCTGAGCGGGACAATGTAAGATACTAATGACAGAGGTCAGAGTGGGTGTAGGACAAATAATTAAATGACAGGCAACTAGGATAGAGTTCCTCTAGACCTCAACTTACACCCCACTAACCTCCACATCCAATGAAGCATCCTTCCCAGTTTCTACCAATTATGACCATATTCTCTACACCTTTCCCTCCCCTTCCTGATCCAATATATAACATGTTCCTAGTTTAGATCAAATCCATCTACCAAGTTTAGATCAAAAGTCATCAACATGATATATCAATTCTCTTTTTCCATAGGCACCGTTGAGTATTACTAACATATTCTGTCTTTATTTTCCAGCACTTGCTGTTTTTCCTTTAAGATGCAGGAACTCGGCTTACCTGTTCTGTTTTCGCCAGGCTCAAAAGCAAATGCAGGGATGCCTCTGCAAAATGTAGGTTCTGTTTGACTCGAAGACTAAGTTCCAAGGCACTCAGCATAGCAGGAAGAAAAGGAACTGTGCGAGTAATTGAAACTAATTGGTCACCACCCTCATCCATTTCACAGAGTTCCTTTGCAAGATGGAGTGCTAGCACACATACCTGGAGAAAGAAAAGCCAGAGGTGTAAATTGCTGATCTAGTCAGTTCAACCCTCGGCCGGATAAATAATTAAACAATTTTCTCCCCTTACCCCATCTTTCTGGTCCTTATGCTGTAATCGTGGTGCACAATCCGTTTCCATACTATCTTTGTCATCAAATAAGGCACTATCAGTTGTAAGGGCATGATGTGTTTGGTCCAGTAGAACAATCGCTTCATTATGTATGGTCTCGCACACAGTTAGCAGCATTTGGGAATACTGGGGGAAGTCACTAACTAAACAAAAGATCACAAACGTAGCATAAAATCTACAACAGTAGAATTTCATATCAGAGATAGAAATTATTTTACATACTCTCATAAATTAGGTGGATCTGCAGTTCAAGCAAATTATACTATACTATAATATATTCTAAAATACCCAAACAACATTAATTGATATATATGCAGACAACGTAAAAGTATAAATGTTTTTCTCATATAACCATCACACCATAAACAGGACAGAAAGGTCAGTATGGGAATGGGAGGAGGAGTTAAAATAGTCAGTAACTGCAGAGTTGCTGCTTAACAGCACCAGAGACCCAGGTTTGATCCAGACTACACAGGTGCTGGCTATGCAAAGTTTGCACGTTCTCCCTGTGGGTTTCCTCCGGGTGCTCCAGTTTCTTCACACCTTCCAAATACATGCAGGTTTGTAGGTAAATTGACTTCTGTAAATTGCCCCTAGTTTGTAGGATACAAAAGTGGGATAACATTGTACTAGTGTGTCAGTGATGGATGGTCAGCATGGACTCGGTGGGCCAAAGGGCCTGTTTCCACGCTATGTCTCTAAATTAAACTAGGAGATCCAGTAGGCCTTGATAGACCAAAACGGCTGCCAAGTCTACGCTTGATCTCACTGATGTACAGGAGGCCACATCGGGAACACTGGATTCGGTAGATGGGGTTGGTGGAGGTGCACGTAAACCTCAGTCATATGGAAGGACTGCTGGTCTTACCCGTCTCAGCCGGAAAGCCTGCAATGTAGTTTCTCATTACAAAGAAAAGTCAGAACACCTAAATGACTAACATGGGAACACTTGCACACAAATTGCAGTGGTTCAAGGAGGCACCATCAGGAAATAAATACAACGCTTCTGGCAACAAAGCCAAAGGTGTGGGGGAGGGGCGAAAATGGCACTACTGTTTAAAATAAATGTTGAGCCTATTAGAATGTAGCCGACTACCTTCACACTGTAGCAAAATCAGAAATCACAATAATCTTCACTTGTCCCCTATACCTGATGACCTGAAGAGTCCATTGCCTATTCATCTGGTATTTTTTTGTGTGTCCTTGACCTCCATAGGTACCAGGCATGCACCACATAGAACAACACAAATCAAAATTTCCCAAGAAAGTTAAAAAGGAAGTGAAAGTCAAACCTCGTAATTGCTTGATCTGAATGGTAATTATGATAGCAGAATATATTTTTGCCTTTGTCTTCTCCATGAAGTACTGGTTGCTCTGTGAGAGGCTTTCTAGAATTTGATCCAAGGGGTCCAGGATTTTAGATATGTTAACAATTACACTGAGAAAGGAACAAAGTAGAAACCATTATTGCCTCATTAATCCATTATTGGACATGCAAGTGTAATAAAATAATTTCCTAAAAACTAAAAACTAGGTGTTTTTTTTAATCCATAACCAAGAAGTACATTTGACCAAATGTCCAGGATATATTCCTACAATGTATTTTTAGTCACTGTTTTGACATGTGAGTAGGTAGGAGGCCACAACAAAAGGACACATTTACAAATATTATAACAGAACCCACAATGTACTTTAAAACCTTCAAAAGATATTGAATGCTTAAAGTATGTGATCATGTCCCAAACACACTGCATAATCATCAGATGGAATCTTGTTTCTTACCGTTTCCATTGTTTCAATAGAATTAAAAGCAGCGTTGCCAGCATTGATCCCATTCGCAGACAGGGAGCAGATAAGGGAGCTGTCAGCTAACAGAAGAACACATAGCATGTGAAAAGGGTAGTCAATAAGCAATTGGGACATTTCCAACAAATCACAACATCGAAGTGACGTTCTAGAAATCAAGAGGTCATCTAAATTACAGGATTCTTGCTCAAATCTCAATAGACAACAGACCTGCCTACAATTAATTTGTACTCACCAAAATCTTGGTTGCTTCAAGAACATCATGTAGCAGTTGCAACCTTAATGGACAATCGCATAGATGCATCACGTCCTCCTGTGCAATACAATAAGCTCAAACTTTAGCTCAGTTGGGTGATTTAACATATTACTTTTACCTGTACTGCAGCCATCTTCAGCTTATGCTTGTTTTGGGGGCTAATCCCCTTCAGTTTTCTCTTCAACATATAAAAGGCATGTCAAGTCAAGTCAAGTTTATTTGTCACATACACATACGAGATGTGCAGTGAAATGAAAGTGGCAATGCTCGCGGAACAACAAAACAACCAAACAAATTATAAACACAATCATAACACACATATTATTTTACATTATAAATAATAGAAGGAAAAACGTTCTGTACAGTTAGTCCCTGGTGAGAAAGGCGTTTACAGTCCGAATTGCCTCTGGGAAGAAACTCCTTCTCAACCTCTCCGTTCTCACTGCATGGCAACAGAGGCGTTTGCCTGACCGTAGCGGCTGGAACAGTCCGTTGCAGGGGTGGAAGAGGTCTCTCATGATTTTGTTTGCTCTGGAGTTGCACCTCCTGTTGTATAGTTCCTGCAGGGGGGTGAGTGAAGTTCCCATAGTGCGTTCGGCCGAACGCACTACTCTCTGCAGAGCCTTCTTGTCCTTGGCAGAGCAATTCCCGAACCAGATGGTAATGTTCCCGGACAAGATGCTTTCCACCGCCGCTGCGTAGAAGCACTGGAGGATCCTCGGAGACACTCTGAATTTCCTCAATTGCCTGAGGTGGTAAAGGCGCTGCCTTGCCTTACTCACCAGTGCTGAGGCGTGTGATGACCATGTCATATCCTCAGAGATGTGGACTCCCAGATATTTAAAACAGTTCACCCTATCCACAGGATCCCCATTTATACTCAATGGAGTGTACGTCCTCGGATGATGTGCCCTCCTAAAGTCCATGATCAGCTCCTTCGTTTTTTTGATGTTCAAGAGGAGGCTGTTCTCCTGGCACCAGAGTGCTAGATCAGCCACCTCCTCCCGGTAGGCCCTCTCATCATTGTCTGAGATCAGGCCCACCACCACAGTGTCATCAGCAAACTTAATTATTGAATTGGAGCTGAACCTAGCCACACAGTCATGTGTGTACAGGGAGTACAATAGGGGGCTGAGGACGCAACCCTGGGGCGATCCTGTGCTCAGGGTGAGGGACTTTGATGTATTCCCTCCCATCTTGACTACCTGGGGCCTGGCGGTGAGAAAGTCCAGGACCCAGGCACACAGGGAGGTGTTGAGCCCCAATTCCAGTAGCTTCCCGGCCAGTCTGGTGGGGACTATCGTGTTGAAGGCTGAACTGTAGTCTATGAACAGCATCCTCACGTAGCCCCCCTTCTGGCTGTCCAGATGGGAGAGAGCGGTGTGCAAGACCTGGGAGACCGCATCGTCCGTGGACCTGTTCGGACGGTATGCAAACTGCAACGGGTCCATGTTCCGAGGGAGGAAGGCGCAGATGTGATTCTTCACCAGCCTCTCAAAGCATTTCATGACTACCGAGGTAAGGGCCACCGGACGGTAGTCATTCAGGCAGGCTGGGGGGGCATTTTTTGGTACCGGTACAATGATGGATTTTTTGAAGCAGGCAGGGACCACGGACTTGTCCAGGGAGAGGTTGAATAATGTAGTGAGCACTGGAGCTAGCTGCGTAGCACAGGACTTGAGTACTCGCCCCGAGATGCCATCGGGGCCTGCAGCTTTTCTTGTGTTCACCCGTGTCAGTGTTCATTTGGGTTCAGATCGGGTGATTGACTTGGCCACTTTGGCCACTCAAGAATTGACCATTTTTTAGCTTTGAAAAACTCCTTTATTGCTTTAGCAGTACGTTTGGGATCATTGTCTTGCTGTAGAATGAACCACCGGCAAATGAGATTTGAGGCATTTGTTTGACATGAGCAGATAGGATGTATCTATACACTTCAGAATTCATTATGCTACTACCATCAGCAGTTGTATCATCAATGAAGATAAGTGAGCCAGTACCCTCAGCAGCCATACATGCCCAGACCATACCACCCCCACCACCGTGTTTCACAGATGAGGTGATATGCTTTGGATCTTGGGCAGTTCCTTCTCGCCTCCATACTTTGCTCTTGCCATCACTCTGATATGTTCATCTTCGTTTCATCTGTCCACAAGACCTTTTTCCAGAACTGTGACTGCTCTTTTAAATACTTCTTGGCAAACTGTAACCCAGCCATCCTATTTTTGTGGCTAACCAGTGGTTTGCATCTTGCAGTGTAGCCTCTGTATTTCTGTTCATGAAGTCTTCTGCGGACAGTGGCCATTGACAAATCCACACCTGACTCCTGAAGAGTGTTTCCGATCTGTCGGACAGATGTTTGGGGATTTTTCTTTATTGTAGAGAGAATTCTTCTGTCAACAGCTGTGGAGGTCTTCCTTGGCCTGCCAGTCCCTTTGCGACCAGTAAGCTCATCAGTGCTCTCTTCTTAATGAGGTTTCAAACTGTTGATTTTGGTAAGCTTAAGGTTTGGCTAATGTCTCTAACAGTTTTATTCTTGTTTCTTAGTCTCACAATGGTTTATTTGACTTTCATTGGCACAACTTTGGTCCTCATGTTGATAAACAGCAATAAAAGGTTCCAAAGATAATGGAAAAACTGGAGGAAATACTAGGTGCTGAGAACTCTTATAGTTGCATTAAGGAGGCAATTAAACACACCTGAGCAATTACAAACACCTGATAAAGCCATGTGTCCTAAACATTATGGTGCCCTGAAATGGGGGGGACTATGTATAAACACCGCTGTAATTTCTACATGGTGAAACAAAAATGTATTAAAATACCCTTTATTAAAATCTGACAACGTGCACTTTAACCACTTGATTTTTTTCTATTACAAATCACAAATTGTGGAGTACAGAGGCAAATAAATAAATGATGGGTCTTTGTCCCAATCATTGAGGGCAATGTCTACCATATATTTGATCTAATGCAACAAAGCTCGAGAAGCTGTAGTCTTATTAGTTTTATAATATGAATCACGTTCAGTAATTTATTTATTGCCATAATGTTTTGAGGCTACATGTCCAATAATTGAAAGGACTATGGTCAGGGAAGCACTACTCACTGTCTAGCTCCCAGAGCATACATAGGAGTCTGACTTCAACTTAGAAGTTTTGCAAAATCCACAGTAACCAGCTCAAGATTGCAAATTACTTCGTACAACACTTCTTACGGGGAGAAGCAGCAGAAATACTCCGCTCGCCTCTCAAAGAACATGTGGACTCCCTTCAATCTAGCTGCCCTCCTTGCGGAGATGGGCGAGCTCACCTTCAAAACATTCCTCCTTAAATCAAACACCATTTCATCTTCATCCCACGGAATCCCCAACGGTTTCCAACTGTCACTCACCGGCTTCCAAGTGAAAACTAAAAGAAAAATTGAATTGAGGCCTCAATGCAGCAGGCACTAGGATGTATTCCCTGTTGCCCGAAGCTCAGACAAAATGTTACTGAGATAACTTGCCTCTTCTGGTGGTCATTAAGGACTATGGTGCTGAAAACAGATAATTCGGGAACTATCTGGGTTCAGTTCATGGATTGGTATACCTTCATTCCCCTGCTTCTTGAAGCCATCATGTTAATTCAAACAAAAACTAATTTAACATTAGGTAGACGCAGCATTTTCTGTCTACCTTCGATTTAAACCAGCATCTGCAGTTCTTTCCTACTAATTTAACTTTACAAAAACAAATGGAAAAGTTTTATTGTGATCCACGGAACAGGCTGCATGCACATTACGTACATGGCAGTCTGACGACTGATGCAACACTCTCCAACTGATAAATTCTTTGTTTTTCCCCCATAACACAGGAATCTTTAAAATAAAACTACACTGCTTGCTACATTAACCTGTTATTTTCATAAAGATAAAAAAAGGTTGGAAACAATTAGAAGATGACGTGGCTATGTGAGATAAATAGCCAACGCTTCAGATCTATCTTTTATTCGAAATATTGATCTGCTGCTTTACAAGCATTTTCATGGGACACTTACTTTTCCTTCTTTGAATCACTATTTTGAAAAGAACGATTTCAGGCAAAATAATCTGGAGGCAGCTTGCCACTTCTGGTGATCATTAGAGATTTTAAGTATGGACTGTTGATAATGCAAGACCTGTCTTGTTATAATAACCCCCCCTCCCCCTCTCAGAACAGAATAAGCCATCTTCTGTAAGACTGTGTTATGTAGTAATCAGCGATTTCATTGGCACAAGACCAAGATATCTGGCAGCATTGCATTTAAATGAATGAACCTCCAAAAACTATTTGATGAGCTCCCACATAATAGGCCTGTCATTAAGATTGAAAGCCAAGGAATAAAAAGCAAAGTAGGAGCCAGGATTGAAAATTGGCTACATCACAGGAATCACCAATAGTGAATTAATTGACATTTCAAGTTGCTATTCAATCAGATCTGATAACAAGCCAATCTAAAACTTGAACACTAGTTCTTTCTCCAAGATGCTGCCAGACTTGCTCAGCATTCCAGTATTTTCCCAATTTTCCATTTGCATCAATTACATTAGTATCAGTGAAAAGTATTTTAAACAGGAGAAATGTTTACAGTGGAGATTACAGTGGTCAGTATATATTACTGTATATCAATCAATGTCTTGATGTAGAGGGCACAGTTTTGCCATTTTCAGATGACAGAAAACTTAGTGTACTGAGACATGATTTTGTGCATGATGAGCTTCTTTTTGTACATTTTTGATTAATTTTGGCATTTATACAGTGTTCTAATACTTTTATTAATGCATGGCAAAGAGGGCAACAATACATAATGTAGGCGATATACAATTTTATGGCAGAGTGGGGAGATTTGGGAAAAGCCTAAAATCTAAATTAACATCAGTCAGTTGATTTAAATAGATGTCAAAAAGTGACATTATAATGATGTCAATCAGTGCAATAGTAATTGAAGCTAGACCTGAAAAGTCAGCATTCTTGATAAATACAATATGTAGGGTATAATATTTTACACTTACGTAGCTGGTAGCCAGAACAAGAAACATTCGCCATGCCGATATCAACTTATGGAATTCTAGAAATGTGGAGGCTCCGTCAGTATCTGTCTCAGTCATGTAAATGACAAGTGATTTGATATATTCAGACCAATATTCATATCGCTTCTTATCAAAGAACAAGTTCAATGTGTTCTTTAAGGACTGGTCCAGAGAACCCCTGAGAGACAAAACAGTATGAAACACTTACAATCTAGAAATAGTCAACATAAATTCATGGTACAATCCCATCAACACAGAGGCCTGAATCATAGATACTTTTGCATTGTTATGCCAATCAAATGGAAAAAAAACATATTGGCACTGCAGACTCAATACAAAAATGCTAGGTATAATTGTAATAATTAATAAGGAAAAAGAACAAAATAAGCATTCAGCCAAAATACTGATGCCTTAACAAGATGATGTTTTCATCTAATTTCTTTCCAACCACCCCAAAAAAAAACAGCCCAGGGGGGAGCTCCTTCAGCAGTTTTGGTTCTCGATTCCGAAGGTCAGATTTTCTTTTTATTTGTTTTATTTGTTCCAAGATTGTAAGTAAAACTAATTCTCCAACCTCAGCCAGACCAATAACTCAATTTATTTAAACTAATGACTTTGGTCAGGATGAATCTTTCCGTCTTTTTTCTTAATAGAAATAGCATGTTATTTTATTAATAACATTAACCATCAAAGAAAATAGCTGGTGTTTCTATATCAGGAAAGATTATACCTGACAACATAGTATATTTCCAGGCAGATGATCTTCAGCGTGAAGGCACACGTTTCTAGGACACTCTTCTGTGGAGAGGAAACCAACATTAATTAAAGCAAAACATACGATTTACTTCAAGCTAACATGAAGATAGTTCTAAAGATGATGGAAGACGAAGAGTTTAGAAGGGTGGCTTTTCAGTGTAATTTTCATAAGGAAAGTACCTCAAATTTTATTCAGACCACAGCAGGTGTGGATAGTATCCTTTGGAGAAGTATCAGTTAACACATTTAGGAAACTGCAACATTAACTTTGACCTTATTAACCTTTACAAAAATGTTAATAGCCGAGATATTAACATTGATGTTGCGCACCTGAACTGAGGCGAGGGATTCTTTGGAGAATAAAAGAGTAGACTACAAAAAATTAGATCGTACCTCTGTAATGTCAGCAGGAGCTGGTAGTTCTCCAAATAGCACAGATGTCAAATTTTCCCAGAATCGATCCCTGGAAAATAAAATCAATTCATCACAATAACTTGTTGAAACAAAGAAAATTCTGCAAGTTCACAGTGCAGGTCGAGTTTCAGTATTGTAAGGAAGTTCTATCCTACTGTCCTACAAGCATTCATAACAAGATAGCTGGATTTATTGGAACAAACAATTAGAATCTGACAGCATCCTTGGAGACATGATTGATAGTCACCAATTACTTAAATATTTTAGAATAGTTAACATTTGGAATCTTTTATATTCTCCTATCCGTATATATTTCTTTGCCTATGTACCAGTTTAATTCATCCACATTACACATATTGTTTAACCAGTATTTTTATTTTTACTATCTTGCACTCTGACCAGGTGCTAAACTGCATTTTGTTGTACCTGTACTCGTATTTGTGCAATGACAATAAAGTTTAATCAAATCAAATCAAATATTGGAAAAAATGGTAAAGAAGGAACGTTAGCAGTGATTTCACAGAGTGCAAAGGAAGCAGATAGAAAGAGTCTTAGTGCAGAAGTGAAAGCAATCTGTGTGGAACTAAGAAACAAGTGGCAGAAAATATTGGTGGATATTGTCTAAATAATTCCCCCTCCCCACCCGTTATTAGAACATAGGAGACACTAACAAAAGGTGGTGCTTGTAACAAGGATAATACAACAATCATGTAGGTTATAGCTTCAATATATATAGACAGTACAAACTAAATTATCTGGAATAGTGCATAGGACAAATTCATGAAATATGCTAGATATACTTTTCTAGATCAGTTTGTTGAGGAACTGGCTATTTTAGATGAGAAAAAAGGTTAATTTTGCATCTAATAGTTAAAGGACCTTTCGGGAGGATTGATCATATCATAGTACATTAAATTTGAATGAAGGATAAGATGAAGGCATGAGGCTTGAATTAATTATAATATACTGGGAACCTATATTAAAAGATATGTCAGTAAATAAGCAACAAACATTGACCAAGAATTAATACTAGGTTTGCAAGTACAAGTCATTATGATACAATTTGTTTCAACATATCAAAATTATTGATAAATTAGGGAACACTATTTGTATAATGCAGTCCGAATTGATTATAACCCAATTTAGATTGGGAACTAGATAGCAACTTAAAAGTTACTTTGGACACTTACAAGCAGATAAAATGTTGCCCTTCAAGACAGTTGAGATGAACACCTGGAGTATAACAAATCTTGGGAATTCTCTATCAAGGATGGCTGAAGCACCAATCGTTGACCACTTTCATAGCAGAGATTGATAAGTTTCAGATATCAAGGAAATAAAGAGATATGGGATAATTGAGGCACTTAGGTAAAAGATCAGCCAAGATTTTATTGAAGTGTAAAGCACTCTCAAATACCCTACTTCTATTGTAAATTCTCATGTTATCTAATATTCGCTTAAAAGCACATGCTTTAGCATTCTTTTCAGCCTCTTTCCTCTAAATTCCAAGATGTATACAGAATAAAATTAAATAACCACGCGCTTGATCAACATACCATGTCAGCAACGACAAACAGAACATAAAAACAAGGAACTGCAGGTGCAAGTTTATTTTAAAAATATCGCTGGAGTAACGCAGCGGGTCAGGCAGCATCTCTGGAGGTATGGATAGGTAAGGTTTCATGACCCGTTGACCTACTCCAGCCCTTTGTGTCCTTTTATTAATGACCAAAAAAATATCTAACTTTGCATAGATGCCTTGCATTTATTTGAACCCAAACAAATATGCCAGATTTCATTTCTAGGATTTTAATTCACCTAAATTATACCAAATTTAAATATCCACAAATATAAGGAACACTTAATCCGAGTCTAAACTTCAAAAATTATACAATTATGCCTTTCAATGTATTTTGCCAATAAACCAGAGCAAATGATCACTGCATACTTACTATCTTAGTATTGTTTGTTTAGAATTAAGACCCTAATTTTGGAATGGGAAACATAATTTTCATCCTCACAGTAAAATCCTTACTATTCATTCTTTACAACATATTTAACAATCACAGTGGACTTACTTGGTTCTTAGAACAGTCATAGCACTGTCTCTGCGGTCCTGCCACAACGCATGCAAAAATGCAATGGCTGCACGGTGGATAAGAGGAGGACACCAATATTTCCCTTGTTGCTTGGAGTCAATAAATTCCAGTACCACCTGCAGACAGCTCCATTCTCCCAGGATAAATTCCTGTGAACGCATGCCATTAATCTGAAACATTAATCTGAAAATAAACTTTGTTCTTTTTCAGTTTTATTTGGACTGCATGAAGATTGTTCTCTAAAGACAGATTTTAATATCACCTTTGATCCAACTGCACCATCGTTTACTTCCAGATTGAGGAAGAGTTCAATCAAACCTGGCTGTGTTTCCACGGCGACAGTTAAGAACTCCAGGATCATCACCTTAATCCTCATGTCCTAAATCATAAAAATAGTTGTATGATTTTTTTTTTTAAATCTACATCTGGAAAACTCGTTTGTCAAGCAATTTCTATCTCTACGGAACAATGTTAACAAATCCATTATACATTTACTGAAACAGTAACACGAAGACAATAGCATTTCAAATCAGCAAAGAGAATAGGTACCTCCGTCTTGCTCTGCAGTCTGTTAAGAAATGCATCACGTATTGCTGCAGCATCACTTCCAAGACAAGCATAAACTGACATTGGAGCTACCTGGAGAAGTACAAGAAGGAAATAAGATATTAATGCCTACACTCTGATACCCCTATATTCCCATTTTTCTAATGTCTCATTCACAAGTACTATCTCAAAAAACCTATGACAATAAAACAACATAAGGCAGTTTCCCAATAATTTTGTTTCTTGGAGACAATTTGTATTACTGTTGGCATAGTAAAGGTGTGAAAGTTGAAATTAAGATGTTTATATGACCAATTTTTATCCCCACATAGGTTTAACACATCCTACTCGCAATCTAAAGCCACACTATGAGGCACTGCATCAAGAGGGCAGCATCTATCTTATAGGATTCTTACCATCCAGGCATGCTTTCTTCTTGTTACTTTCTTTCAGCAGGAGGTACAGAAGACGAAAGTCTCACAATACCAGGTTCAGCAACACCTACTTTCCAACAACTATCAGGTTCTATTCTAATTCCATCTCGATAATGGAACACTATGGACCATCTCTTGCCCGACGTGGACTTATTTTTTTCCCTAATGTTGTTATGAACTAACATTTTGTCTTTTTGCATGCAATTGTTCTCTTTTTATTGTTTTGCAGAATTTTGAGTGTTGGTGTGCGCGTTTTGAGTTTGACAATGAAACAGAGATGAGCCATGACAATGGTCCAGGATGTATACTTTTTAAAACACAGCTTACCATTGCAAGTCTCTTCAGCAGCTGAATGGCAAGCCGTGGCAAAGCAGGATCATGCCTGTGGTAGATATACTTTGCCAAAATTGCTATCAAATTATTACCATGGGTACCTGCAATAGTAAACATGAAATGTTTTTAAAAAATCAAACGACAAACCTATGTGGGTCATTATATTGTGCCATTTCCACAATATTCAGTAATATCTGAATGGAAATATAAAGTGTACACACAAGAAACTGAAGATGCCACTTTACAAAAAAAGACATGAATTGCTGCAGTAACTCAGCGGGTCAGTCAGCATCTCTGGAGAACATGGATTTACGACATTTTGGGTCGGAACCCTTCATCAGACAGTTAACATGATAATAAGTTAATGTGGCTTTGATCAATGGACAAAGGACAAAGGGCATTTATTGTCACATACACCAATTGGTGGGGTGAAATTTGAGTTACCATGCAGTACACAGAGAAGATAAACACGACACTATAGAATTTAACATAAAACATAAAAAACATCCCCCCACAGTGGAATCAATGTTTCCCACTGTGAGGGAAGGCAACAAAGTCCAGTCCTCTTCCTCTTGTTCACCCGTGGTTGGGGCCTATTGAGGCCTCTGCAGTCGCTGCAACGGCAGCCCAATGTTTCAGGCCCTCTCGCCGGGAAGATGGAACTCCAGCGTCGGAAGAACACTCTCAGCGGCCTGGAATTCCGAATCGGCCGCTTCCTACCGGAGACCGCGGCTCCCGAAGTCCACAGGCCGAGCTGGGCGGAGCTCCAACATAGGCGATCCTCTGCGAAAGATCCCAGGCTCCGCGATGCTAAAGTCAGCACTGCCCACGGTTGGAAGCTCCACGATGTTAAAGTCGGCAGTCCCAACACTCCGGAGCTCCAACACAGCGACCTTGGTAAGGCATCGCCCGCTCCGTGATGGTACTTTAGTGCTGCGCCGCTGCTGAAGCTGAAGCTCTGGCCTTTATTAAAATCTAACAATGTGCACTTTACCCACATGTGATTTTTTCTATTACTAATCTCAAATTGTTGAAGTTGAGGTCTCTCAAATCTCACGTTAAGCCTATGACTCCTAGTTTTAGAATCTTATACCCTGGGAAAAACAGAGCATTCGCTTTATCCATGCACCACCTGATCTTTATATCTCAATAATGTCACTGCTCAGCCAAAATCCCAGCCTATGCAATCTTTCCCTATGACAAGCCCACAAACCCAGGTAACATCCTGGTGAATTTCTTCTGCATTCTTTCCTAGTTAATGCCATCCATCCTATTGCTGGGCAACCAGACTGTATACATTACTCCAAATCTGAAAGTGGATCAATGGTATGAAACAACAAGCAATTATGACGAGGCACATTTCACCATACAAATTATATTTTCCATTGATGTAGAATTGATGGTATTGAAAGTTAATGCTGCAATTGGACACTAAGAACAGGTAAAGCAAAATCAAAGAACAAGTTTAGTCACAGTAACATTTCCAACTTTACAAAAAAAAATTATCATTATTTATTATTTTCTTGATTATAACATACCATGTTGAGTCAGAGCCTGCTCCAATGGTGAGATCACATCTGATGATGGTTTCAGTTTAATGACATTATTAGTGATGGAAAATGCCAGTTTGATCGTCTGAGTGAGAGTCTGACCTGATCCTTCAGATCCACTGCTACATTTACATTATTGGTGGTTGGTTCGGAAAGGGAGATGGAAATAAAGATGCAGTTCATTAAAATTGATGAAACTAAATGCTAGGAAAAACATTTTAATATTAATGCATAATATTTTTTTCAATGGGACAACTCTGATTATTTTAGTTCTATTATCTATAAGTGGAGCAGAATTCTTTTGCAGTCAGGAAATTGTAATTTAATAGGGTAATGTTTCCTTTCTTGAAGTGTGAACAGTCCCAATATGTTTAGTATTTTTCTTCCTGATCTGAAAAACTTTGGATCAAAAGCATTTCTAAATGCGAGTCTTTTTGCTAGGCAAATTGATGTCTTCCAAGGTATGTTATTGAACATATTTCTAATTGAGCAATATATTATTAGAATTAGCTAACATCATATCACAAAAAAAAGCTTGGGATATGTAATTGAAAACTAATTAAATTAATATCACTTTCATTCCTTGATTCGATGGAGATTCACAAATGTTGTATGTTTACTTCCTAAACTTTATCCAATAGCTTCTTTTTTTTCCATAGCTTCAATGTAGTAACAGAAACTCCAAGACTTTTCAGAAAACAATAAAGACAAAATCTGACAATTGTGGACATGTTTGTCAAACAGCAGGTTTGAAGAGCAACTTGCAAAATAAAATAATTCTTGGAAGACTAAATTTACAAAGAGTTCAAGGAGGCAGAGGACCAAAAGTGGGATAGCCACTGACAGATGAGAAAAGTTATATGGACACCAAAAGTTGACGTGGAAACATGTTCTTAGAAATGGCAATTGTGTTGAATTACCACTAATGCCTCATTTTCCATGTAAATATTCATTTCTTTTTTCATTGTTTCATTGCCCAATTTAAGTCATCTATATTTAATTGTTACACGTTGGTTGAAGACAGCCGCATGAACAGCTTCCTCCTTGAAACACTTTGTTCCAATTCTCTAAAAACCTGAAACATTTCTTCTTGAACCATTTACTCAGATCAGTTTTTCTAAATCAATTTATCACACAAGACTGAACAATGTCAAGATTCTCTTTGTTTGGTTAATCTTAAGACTGTTGTGCACAAGGGGCTTAAGTAATGACAGTGCAATTTCTTGCAAGCATCAGTCAAATCACAAAAATAACCAACATCTTGTAATTTGCTGAATAACAAAAAGTAGCTGAAAATAAAAACCATCAAATTGGATATCAGTACCTACTTTTCTAAGATGTAGGAAAAGCATTAAAACAAAGAATAGGTGTTATTTTGCAATGGCAATGCTGGCTCGGAGGGCCGAATGGCCTACTCCTGCACCTATTTTCTATGAATTCTAATATGAAGATTAACACTGTAAATCCTATACTGTAAACCCTCATTATAACGGACCATGGGGCGGAATGGTGCCCGTTATTGCCGATTGTCTGCTATACCCGAGAAAGGGATTACCAAGTAATAGAGTATCATTGTATTAGTAGTAGAAAAAAAGACTGCAGATGCTGGAAGCAGTGGCGAGGCGGTGCGGGCTGGGTCTGGCCTCGGCAGCCCGGCCTGGCGACGCAGGCATTGGCAGACAAGCCTAAAAAAGGCCAGGTAGGCAGTGCGGGCTAGGGGGGACATCGGCAGCCCAGCTTGACTGTGAAGGTCAGTAGATCGGTCCACTATAATCGATATCCATTATAAAGAGGTCCATAATAACAAGGTTTTACTGTAAAAGCTATTAAACCTTTCGCAAAATGTTTTAAATACAGATATTTTCTGATGTGTCACATTTACAAAGGTTTTGGTTACACCAATAAAACCTGTTTTCATAGAATTACAAAGGGAACCGATTGCAGCTAATATAAACCATACCTGCTGGGCTGTGCTGCCATTACTGTATCAATGGTGTCCACCCCAATAGCCATAATATTTATGATGGCTTGTCCTGCTTCTGTATTTGCCAAACAATGGGTGCACATAGCCTGGAGACTGGGAGGACTAGAAAATGAAAAGAACAAATCATTAAGATTTTTATAAAGTAAGATATGCTTGTACCTGTACTTCCCAAAATAAAATTCAGACTACAAACATGACTCTTTGGGCCATACCTGCCTTGTGATTCCTCTTCAAGATTCAGATTCAAGATGGTATAAATAAGCTCAAGGATCAGACAGCCTACAACAGACAGATGATCATTAAATCGCAAACATATAAAAATGAATCATATACACCTGTTGATACATCTATCTGCATTGCTCATTTGAACTAAATCAAATAATTATTAAATGGAACAAAATATAAATATTACTCTTGTACTTTTGCCAGAATTTCTTAATATTGAATCTGTTTCCAGAAAAAACACAGGGCACAGTAATATTATGGTGTGTGACGTGTGCAGGCAGAGATTAATTTAAGTCAACGCTAATGAAAATTAGGAAACCACTCATATCCCTGTCTGCCATTTAATAAAATCACTAAACCCTGTGCAGCATTTTATACAAATATATAAATTAATTAGGAATATCTGTAGGCTTGTTAGCCCCTTTATCCTACTCTGCCATTTAATAAAATCACAGTTGATCTTAAGGTTTTCTCAACTCTGCAGTCCTGTCTATCTACAGTAACCTTTCAGTCGTTATGAAGAATCTTTCTATCTCCATCTCAAAAATATTTGTAAATCTCTGATAATCTGCTTTCTTACTATACAGAAGTTGAAAGCAGGCAATGTTTGTGCACTGCATTCTGACTCACCAGATCTGTGAGCACACATCGCCTTTCAACTCACTGGGACACTGGTTTATTTTCTCCTTACCTAATTGATTGGTAATTTCTAATACCGGTGAATATGTAAAAAGTTTGAATTAAAAGTATCAGGGGCATTAATAGAATTAGCATCTAGCAATGCAGACCAAGTACCAGAGACCCTGAGTGTGCCAGATTATTGGAACTTTCCTGCACATCAAGGGTTCCCAACCTGCGGTAAATTTACCCCCAGGGGTTAAATTTCACCTACCCAGGGGGTAAATTTGTTGATTCTAGATTTGTACATATTTTTTCTCATTGTCTGACTGTTTGGTTTTGGTATACCAGTATCTGTTCATCATTATTTGTTCATAAATAAGTGAAATAACATTGTTATGCGCTATTAAAGTTGCCTGGGGTAAACGGGACGAAAAAGGTTGGGTACCCCTGCTGTACATGCATAATGGATAATAATGTCTATAAAACATTATTCAAAATATTTAAAATGCATTGAGTGTTTAAAGTGCTCCACAAATCCTCCTCCCTAAATGGAAATCAAGATTACATAATGAATTATCCACAAAGGCCTTACCGATTTCTTCTCGCATGCCATAGACATTATAACGCCATTTGTGGTAGGTTGGCAGTAACTCTTTCAAAACAAAAACCACACAAGGCATAAGACCTCGACTTTGAGTACTTCCTAATTGGCCCTGTTCAAATGCAAAATAAATCAATCAGTCAATTTTGCTTGATCGCAACAATGAGGCATCAGCAGTCCACAAACTGCACAAATTGGCAGCAACACCTCCTCCTCAATAACCATCAGCACAGGAGCACGTCAAGGTTGCATGTTCAGACACCTGCTCTACTCACTCTATACTCACGACAGTGTGGCCCGATACACTTCCAACTCCATCTTCAAATACACCGAAGATACCGCCATTGTTGGACAAATTACAGATGGTGATGTGTCAGAGCACAAGAGGGAGATCAATGGACTGACCGAATGGTGCCGGAACCTTGCTCTCAACGTCAGGAAACCAAGGAACTAATTGTTGACTTTGGAAGATAAATGTTCACAAACCTGTCTTCATCGACGGGACAGTGGTGGAGAAATTCAAAAACTTCAAATTCCTGGATGTGCATATCTCTGAAGATCTATCCTGGACCCATCACATTGATGCAATTATAAAGAAAGCCTATCAATACCTCTCCTTCCTTAGAAGATTAGCAGATTTGATATGTCAACAAATACTCTTTTGAACCTCTACCAGTGTACAGTGGAGAACATATTGACTGGTTCCATCACAACTTTGTTTGGCAACTAAAACACCCAGGAATGAAGAAGGTTGCAAAAAGTAGTGAACATTGCCCAATCCATCACATGTACTGACCTTCCCACCATCAAAGGGATCTACAGCAGTCGCTGCCTCAAAAAGGCAGCCAGCATCATTAGAGACCCATACCGCCCATGCTCTTATTTCACTCCTGCCATCGGGAAGAAGGTATAGGACCTGAAAACTCTAACAGATTCAGGAGCAGCTCTTTCCCTACAACCATCAGCCTATTAAACACTAGAATCTCCAAACAAATTCCAAACTACATAGACCTGGGGGCATTGTTTTTGTCTTTGCACTATTATTGTTTGTATATACACTGAACTTTATTTGTTGTTTATTATTTCCAGAGTACTATGTTTACATATCTGTTGTGCTGCTGCAAGCACGAATTTCATTGTTTCTTTCAGGACATTTAAAATGAAAACAATTTGATTATCAAACACGTATGAAGATATCCAATTGATGTTATTCATCAATTATACTGAACAATGCATTGCTAGATAAATTCCGATTTGTTGTAGCTTTTGATATGAAACTGAAAAAATATACAAGATACACATCGTCCTGAACTCCAAAACTCAAACAAATGGGTCAAGCTACAACTACTAATGTGATAATGAAAAGTTATCCAAACAAAAACAAAAATCAAAAGAATAGCAACAAGATAGATTTGTCATACTTCGATAATTGCACACTTTGTAGACCTTTAATGAAATTTGTATTTCCTCAATGACACAAAATGATGGAGTAACTCAGCAGGGCAGGCAGCATCTCTGAAGAGAAGGAATCGGTGACATTCGGGTCACGACCGTTTTCCTCACTTTGTCATGCTTCACCACAACCACCTTAGACCCAAAGGGCCGAATGCCTCCTCATGTATCGCAATAAGTACAAAAGATAATGAAGAAGCCCATGCCCTCTTTTACAAAAACAAGATCAGTAGTTCCCAACACTGTTCCAGATGGGTGTGTGTGCATATATTACTGAGGGTCCTTCCATCATCAAAGCAACAATCAGACAATGGAACAATTACCACTTACTCGCCGGTACTGTCTACCATCTCAAAGATACTTAAGAAACTCAATAAATTCCTCAAAATCCTCCTTTTGACAGTTCAAGCACACGGTACACTCAACTATTGGATACAGATTGAAGAAAAAGGAAACTGTGAAAAATCTACTGCAATGCAGACTATGGTATGACAGTTGACTTCGAAAAGTTTTCAATCTCAATAAAAATTGATTGACTCTAGGATTCAGGACACAATATTGAGGATGGTTCAATCCTTTAGTTGTACGATAACAATACATGCTTTTGGGGGTTTGTTTAACTACTAACAGGCAGAGCTAAACAATATAAACATTCAAGAGTGAGCTTACCTTGACAAGTGTTATAACCAGTCGCAGAAAGGCCGTTGTGACACTATATTTGCCTTGCGGTCGCTCAATGCTCAGCAGGAGATTACCATAACTACCTGCTTGCATTCCTTCGGCACTGCAAGAATGGAAAATAATGACTGTTTTCATCTATTTCTTTCATCAATAAAATCCTAGTCCGCAGAAGTAATTTTGCAGAGAAAGTTGCAATGGTAACTGTTAACTCCTGAGAGAGAGCAGTGAACCAATTATCAAAAATCAACTGTACATTCTTGTCATGACAAAGAAAAATCAGTGCCAAAACGGGAGGGAGATTTAAAAAAAAAAAAACCTGAAATAGGTCAGGCAGTATCTGTGAATATAAAATTCTTAAAGCGTTTGATACGTAATGTAATTTTCTTAACATTTTCTATAGTTAATAAAAAGCTTCAATTTAAAATTAGACAATTTCCAGAGTGGAAGAGGTAGATGCACAAAGGTAATGATATGACAAACAATGAAATAATAAGAGAATAACGGTGAAAAATTAAAATGCAAGGCATATCAACCATGGCATTAAGAAGTCAGTCAAATCGTTAGTCTTACATATCAGATGTAATTCATAATCTAATACCTGATAGACTGAACAATCCCAGTGATTTGTGTCACAGAGTACGGCAAGAAGCCTGTGTGCTGCAGATCTGCCCACACCTAAGTACAAAAAAAAAAATCCTCCAGTTATTTTCTCTCAGCTGTACCATCTGCATTTTAACAGGCCATTGTAACTGCCAGAAAAAACAGTGAGTATTCAGATAATTGTTACCTTGCCACCAAATTAGTCCAATTCACTATATTTTATAATCCTACTTGATTTTGTAATTGAATTTTATTTTATTTAGCTTGATGAATCTTTGGTCTTTATATGTAGTTTCTATAATGCAATAGTAGCATTCGTAAGAAACCTTGCATTAGAGAATATAGCGTTATTAAAAAGTGTTAATGGGGAAGAAGGGAGTTAGAGGCTAGATTGCTTTTAAACTCACAATAATAACATTTTTCCTGCAGGAATTTAAAAGATAAATATCTTACCAACACCAATAACTTTATTTTTGTTACTGTAAGCTAAAAATTCTAAACACATATTACATTGTTTCGTAGCATATCATTGAAACTCGTGTCAATAGAAGCAATTGTTGTCATTTTCAATGGCCAACCCAATAAAAGTTGCGCCTGTCTTCTTATGAGTAGTATCTGATTACAACTGTACGGTTACATAAAATCAATTTTTTTGTCCCGAAAACTGTTTAAATTCAAGACAGTTGTTTATGAATAAAGGGTCACAGTTTAAGGATCCAGAACAAGGGGTCATAGTTTAAGGATAAGGGGGAAATCTTTTAGGACCGAGATGAGAAAAAAATTTTTCACACAGAGAGTGGTGAATCTCTGGAATCTCTGCCACAGAAGGTAGTTGAGGCCAGTTCATTCTATATTGGAATTAAATGTTTCTCTAAAATCAGGGGGTATGGAGAAAATTTACAGGATACTCGTTGGATGATGCCACGATCATATTTTGCAGGCTCGAATGGCCTACTCCTGCACCTATTTGCATGTGCTTGTCAATTTCCAGAACTAACTTAAGTAGTTCTATTGATTTCCATTCAGTCACAATATAACCAATTCAGTCTGCACAATACAAAACATTTTCCCCAATCGGGAAAATGTACATCATTCGTGCTAAGTCCAATTTGGGTCATGGAAATGCATGTTATAGCAGAATTACCTTTATATTAATATTTTCTATCTTTCCAATGCACATGTGAAAGCCCAGAAGAGGGGTTGTTTAATCCAATAACATAAAGTCATAGTTACACAGCATGGAAACAAGTCTATGTCGGAGATGCCCTATCTATGATGGTTCAATTTGCCCGTGTTTGTCCCATGTCCCTCGAAACCATTCCTAACTGTGTACCTATCCATGTGTCTTAAAAATGCTGTTACAATACCTGCCTTAATTAATGCCTTTGGTAGTTCGCTCCACAACCTGAAAAGGTTGTCCATTAGGATCCTATTAAATCTAGCCCTTTTCATCTTGAACATGCCCTCTGGTTTTTGATTTCCCTAACAAGAGTAAAAGACTGCGCATTCACCCCGTCTGTTCCTCATTTTATACACCTCTATAAGATCACCCACCTAGCAATTTGCACTCCAAGGACTAGAATCCTAGCCTACCCAACGTCTCCATTTAACTCAGCCCCTCTCAGGCAAAATCCTCGTAAATCTTCTTTACACTCTATGCATCCTTCGTATATGAGGTAGTTATAAACTGAACTCCAAATATGGCCTCATCAACGTCTTGTACAACCGTAACATAACATCCCAACTTCTACATTTAATATCCTGACTGATGAAGGCCAATGTAACAAAAGTATTTTTTATCACCCTATCTACCTGTGGCACCACTTTCAGGGAACTATGTACCTGTACTCCTAGATCACTCTGCTCTACAACATTCCCTAGGGCCCTACCACTCACTGTGAAGGTCCTGCCCTGGTTTGACTTCCCAAAATGAAACACCTCACACTTTATCTGCATTAAACTCCACTTTCCCAGCTGATCAAGAACCTGGTGTAAATTTTGAGTTTAAATAAGCATCAATTCTCAATGACCAGGTGAAAGGGCACCTATTTCAGATCAGAAGGTTCATGGTTTCTCTTTGGAAATCGATAGGTCATGGAATGAAAAACAGCATTAAAAAAAACCTCACAACATAAGATGCGGTCATACACAAACTTCCTCCTATGGCGAGTTACTAATCTCACCTGCGTTGTCAAGAGGAGTTTGGCAAGCAGACACTTAATGCTGCCACATAGAGTGAACAGGATAAGAGGAAAAAAGGAAAAAAGCGAGTCAACGTCCGCTGCATCCATGACCTTCCTGAGAGTAGAACTGCAGAGGACTGAGAACAGTTAGCCTGTCCACACTCTCAGGCAGTAGAAGTTGTATGGCACAGGGAGACCTAAAGAGATGGGAGAAAATAAACATTCCTTGGCTTCCACAGGACCTTAAGAACATACTTTGCACAAAATTGCTGATTGTTCCCATCAAGTCTTACCTTGGCTGGCATCCGTGTGGCCAGGACTGTCAGGGTATTTACGCAGGAAGCAATCACTTCCATTGGAGGATTCATTACTGAACTAAGTCTGCAACAAGCAGAGAAACTATCAGCATCAATTAAAAAAATGAAATTGCTGCCACATATCTATGCATTGAAATGCCTAGTACTTCTAAATATGTTCATGTGCAAAGGGTATGTGAACAATTCCATCTTCATGCAGAAGATATGACTATTCTTTGCATAATTGGGTTTGTCACCACAGGCAATGGTTGCTCTTTAGGCGAAATGTACAAGTTAAAATACAAGTCACAACACTAAACCAATTGGGAATAATTTTTCATCACATTTTTCAAATTTTGATTCGATACATTGTATAGTTTAGTTTATGTTTAGTTTAGAGATACAGTGCGGCAATACCCGCACATTAACACCATCCTACTACTAGGGACTATTTACACATACTGAACGTCATTGATTATACTATTTTTATTTTCTGTGCAACCGATATAAATGCCAGTAAAGGAAAATAGTGTCACTTTCATGAATATATTTTTGAACTCGTACCTTTGAATTAACATGTACAAACGTGAAGTGATTGGCAGCAGACAATCTGTAATAGACCAATCTGTGCTGACTATTCTATGTACCAGATCAATGATAGGTTTGACTTTCTGGCAGTGAAGGAGAACATCTGGTAAAAATAAAACAAAATTATACATAAAATCTATTGATATACAATTATAGAATTTTATCATTTCAGAGTTAATACAAGATATGATGATAAAATAAATTGAACGCAGCCATATTATTCCAAGGACAAAATTGCCAACCAACCTTAAATTTACTATGAACATCTTAAATGGGAAAGAACCATTTTATGTCAATTGATAACAAAATCTGTAATATCTTTGCAGTTCCATCAACTAAACTTTGGCAAATGTTCATCATTTGAATGAATGAATGAACAGTTTATTTCGGTCATACATTAAAAAGAAGAGAACTTTACAATCTGTGTAAATATGAACCAACACTGTATCCATTTCACACAACGTTCACATAATCAATGACCGAAAAAGAAATAGGCTGAAGCCACAAAGCTTATTTGTGCCTATCCTATAAATTTACATAATTCAGCAGTGGGCTGTTCAAATATTTGAGCAAAATTACAATAGCGTCATGCGAAAATACTTCACAAACAAATGTGACTCTTTAAAAGTTGTTCCAAACATCTGATGCAAACGGACTGGGATAATAGCCGCGAGTAGGTAAAGCTATCACACAAAACAACTGGTAACTAACCTGCTGTTGAAACCACATGTAGCAGCATCTCAATCTCACAAGTGAAAATTGTCCAGCCACTGTATGAGTAATGCCAACGCACAAGGTAACCCTGAGCTGTAGGCATCACAGTTCCATATGTACCCTGAGGCATACGTATATTGGCCTGTCCAGATCCTAAATGAGAGAAAATATTGCTGACGTGCATTTAAATCATTACAAAGAAAAATAAAAGCTCTTCACTGTACCTTGGTACATGTGACAATAAACTAAATTAAACTGCTGGTATAGTGCAACTCAATTTTATTTATCAAATTTCAGCCTAGCAAGCATATCAAGACATATCATTTGAGTTACCAACCTTTTCCTTGCATCTTTTAAAATTTAAATCTTATTTTTCAAACTAGAAACGATTTTACTGTGTTCAGCAAATCATTTCAATAACATAATAATGTGGTGCAGTTTAACTGCCATGGATAGTTAGCTTTGAATTCAACCAGGTTATCTAATGAAAGACCAACTGCAAAACAGGAGAGGATAAATTATCTATTTCCATTTAAAAGTGAGCAGTGAAGAATTTGTGTGCCCAAACATTGCATACCATAATTAAAAGAACAAATAAACTGAGCCTGATCATTTTATGTGTGTTCAATCTTAAAATAATAAATTTATTTAGGTGATATTGAAAAATTATTTTGAAGGGAATAAAATATGTTTTGCATGCATGTTTCTATGTCTCCTTAGAGTTAATAGTGTTTGAGGTGACAGAGTTGAATTCCAAAGTGACTAGTCTAAACATTAGCTGTATTATATGTCTCTATATCATGCATTATTATCAAACTATGTATCTTAAAAATAAATTAAAAATCTATTTTAATAAATGAAATGGGCAAGATTATCATAGGGCTCTGATACTATGCAAGATTATCTTAAACTTACCAAGCGGATAAAGTAGTTTTGGTGTTTGCCTTCTCCACTGAGTTTCATCCTCATGTGAAAGTACATCGTTTGGTTTATGCTTGTACAGCTCTGTATAACATGACATTTTGTCCAAAAAGCTGTAAACCTTCAACAGAATATAAAAATGAGACCATGAAGTCAACCAGAATATATAGACGTAATGGAGATAGAATCATAGTAACATTGAAACAGGAGTGTGATAAGTATCTGAAAAGAATAAATTTGCAAGGCTAAGGGGAGAGTTCAGTAGAGTGGGACCAGCTGATACAGACTTGATGGGCCCCCAATGGCCTTCGTTCCACCCAGCCCTCACAAGCCGCTTTATTTAGTTTAATTTGCATGCTCTAAATCACTTTCAAAATCTTATCATATTATGTTCGCTTCTTCCTCCCAAAGGCCTCCTCACAAGAAGATTCATTAAGTCTATTACTGCATAGATCTAAAATTATCTTTTCCCTCGTTGTTTCCTGAACACATTGATCTAGAAAACCGTATTGTATACAGCACATGAATTTGCCCAATATGGAGACCAAAATACACCACGATTCCTATATTACCCTTCAATGATGCATCTTTAATTTTCTCATTCTTGACATCTGTTACAACTATATGACGACCTATGAATAACTTCCTCTATTTTTCCAGCCCTGTTTTGTTTCTTAATTGCACAGAAACTGATTCTACACCATGATCTGCTGAGCCAAGATTGGCTCTCATAACTCTTCATTTATTAATAGGTCCACCACTACTTTTTCCTTTTTATAATTCAGTGCTATAGAGCTGTACATCATGAAAAGGGCCCTTCAGTCAACCTTGTCCATTCCAACTAGGCTGACATATGGTTAGTCTTATTTCTCTTCATTTAGCCCAAGAGTACTTAATCAAAATGATAATCTTGTATAGAATTGTTTTGAAATTGCTTTTAAAAAGGATGCATACCTTTTTAGCTGTGCTTTTGTCTGAGATAAGCGCTGACAGCAGCTGCAACAGTGGTGCCATGGATTGTGGGAACATTCCACAATTGTTGTCCAACAAGACAGCAAGACCCGTTGTGGGTTCCTTCAGAATAAATACAAGGATCAGAATTTAAATTAAATATTATGAAGAAATAAAAAAGCACAATTAGTGATTTTACAAAACAGCACTTAAAACCTTTACTCTTTATATCTTCTCATAGCAAGCAAGCTTCGTTCCACAAAAAAACTCAACACTTCATGAACTGAAGATTTACAATCCAATGCAAGAAGTGTAAAGGATCAGATGCCATACGTTATTTCTGAACTTTTTTGCTCATAAGTGATGCACAAGAATCATGAAAGAGAGCAAAAATCACCAAAAATTGAGAATTGCTTTAAATTTGTTTTAAATCTTGCAAATGCGTTTCTACTCTCGCCTCTAACATTATCAGAAACGGCACATATTAAAAATAGTTAGAAGCAATAAATTAATTGCTGAAAGTAGACAGGAACTACAACATTATTGTTGTGCTAACCAGGCAGCTGCATGACATCCCAATGGTTGGCACAACAATAATGTTGTAGTTCCTGTCTACTTTCAGCAATTAATTTATTGCTTCTAGCTATTTTTAATATGTGCCGTTTCTGATAATGTTAGAGGCGAGAGTAGAAACGCATTTGCAAGATACAAAACAAAATTAAAGCAAATTTAAAGCAATTCTCAACTTCCACTTTGTTTGCAGAGTACAAGAGACGTGATGAAAAGAAGAAGATACACCCATCATCTGAGGCCAGCAGAATAACCCTCACAACAGGACATGCTCTTTCTCAACATGTTCTGAATCGTTAACACTTATTTCCATTGTTGGAATTAGTACAAAAATAGTTTGAGACATCAGTTGTGGAATTGATAACTATATCAAGCCTGCCATTCATAAAATAGCCAGAACGATACTATTAGTTGACAGAACATCTCCATCCAGAATTAGACAATTTTAACATCACATTGAACAAAAACAAATGACTTTCTTAATATAAGCATAATGTACTCACTGTATCCCAAAAAAGTTCAGCAAGATTAGGAGCTGCAAACACTTCACAAGCTAGGTTAATCAGATGCTGGAAAAGAAAAAAATAAATTACATTTCTGCTAAGTACTCAATGCATATATAATTAAAATATACTCCTGAAGTCCATCTAATTGAACAACAGTAATTTGTGATATAGAAACACATTTAATGCAAAAATATTACAAGATCTTTGCACTTTGTATCTCAAATAAAAATCAATGCAAATCCATAACATACATGGCAGTATTTGATGTGCCAATAGAGGGCATATGCACAAAAGCTTGGTCAGTTCTCAGGATCATAAAGAGAAGAAACAAAGGTCTAGGAAGGAAATGCCAGATCCTGCAATCTTGGGATCTGATGGCACAATCAAAGATAGATAAATCAAACTTGGTGAGGATCAGGATGCTAAACTGGAACAAGAAGTAAATGTCATTTGATCTCATCCGACTACATTCCCAATGGGATGAAAAGTTGTGCCATTCTTTTAGGCAGACCTCAATAATTCTCAAATGGTTTCTAATGCTTTACTTAGGGTAAGTATGGAACAATTTTATGGGAGTAATACCATTCAATACACTTGAAGGTACATTAAAACACTTACATCTTTTGAATATGTCCATTGAACAATCTCAAAATGCATCTTGACGATATTGTGAAATGTATTAAGAAGTTAGTTTGTTTATGCCAGTGGATAGGCCTGTTGCATTTTTTTTTCTCTAAGGAGACAGTATATCAGTTAAAACAAGGAACTGATTGTGGACTTTGGAAGAGGAAAGATGAGGACCCACAATCCTGTTTTTATCAATGGGACGATGGTGGAGAGAGTCAAAAACTTCAAATTCCTGGGCGTGCATATTTCCGAAGATCTTTCCTGGACCCAGCACACTGATGCAATTATAAAGAAAGCACATCTGCGCCTCTAGTTACTGAGAAGATTACGGAGATTTGATATGTCAAAGAGGATTCTCTTGAACCTCTACAGGTGCACAGTAGAGAGCATACTGACTGGTTGCATCTTGGCCTGGTTCGACAACTTGAACGCCAAGAGCGAAAAAGACTGCAAAAAGTTGTGACCACTGCCCAGTCCATCACTGGCTCTGGCCTCCCCACCATCGAAGGGATTTATCGAAGTTGCTGCCTCAAAAAGGCAGCCAACATCAGATACCCACACCATTCTGGCCATACACTCATTTCACCATTGCCATCGGGGAGACGGTACAGGAGCCTGAAAACTGTAATGTCCAGGTTCAGCAACAGCTTCTTCCCTTCAGCCATCAGGCTATTAAACACAACAACAAATAAGCTCTGAACTACAATAGACTATTATTATTGCACTATAATTGATTGTTTATTGAGTATGTGTGCATGTGTATATATACACACACACACTGAATTTGAATTTTTTTTTCTCCCGTTATGCACTATGTTTACATATTTTGTTGTGCTGCAGCAAGTAAGAATTTCATTGTTCTATCTGGGACATATGACAATAAAACACTCTTGACTCTATCCCTCTTATCAGTTCTGAATGCCACACTGGCAAGAGCCAGGACCAGGGTAGAAGGATAGATCACAGCAAGAGTACACAACGATTAGGCACAGACTAGGCACAGGCAGTTTTTTGTTTTTTTTTAAATATAATGGGTTCTATGCATGAGAAGCACGACAAGAATCATCCAAAATACACTTCCAGTAATAGCATAATCTAAAAACAGGCTGCAAAGGAAATAAAAAAAGTATATTTTCAATGTTAAACTAAACAGCACTGAATGCGAAACATAAACATGTATCGGGGGGTTGCACGAAAGGTCACTGGGTCATAGGGCTCGACGCATGGAGCCTCTAAATCCAACTGGAAGACATCCGTCACTTCCGGTATGTTATTAATGCTAGAAACGCGTACTTTCATACCTGTTAAAAAATGCCAAAATGTTGAATTTTTATGCTGAGAAAAATTGTGGGAGTCCGGGTAAGTGTGACAGACATGTATCCAACTTCAGAATTCCAAACGTGAAGCGAAATGAAGGTATAGAGAAGCAAGAACTGAAGGGACTACAGCGGCTAAAGTGCTTGGTAAACATTTAAAATATTGGGAATTATCGCGTTTGCTCACTGCATTTCATCAAGTAAGGCATTATTTGTGTTTTTTCTTGATTCCTTTGGATTCTAATAATTCTCAGAAGTGATAAATCTGGCTGTAAATTTTTCTTCAGATGCGTTTTCATTTTGTATGTAAAAACCCACGAGAACTATGGGCGATTAAAAAAAATTACAGCCAGATTTATCACTTCTGAAACTTTTTAGATGCCAAAGGAATCAAGAAAAAACACAAATAATGCCTTACTTGATGAAATGCAGTGAGTAAACGGCCAATGTTCGCCAAGCACTCTGGCTGTTGTTGTCCCTTCACCTCTCGCTTTCCTCTACCGTCATTTCTCCTTACTTTTGGTATTCTGAAGTATGCTAAATGTCTCACACGCTTATCCCGATTTCCATAATTATTTACAGCGCAAAAACTGACAATTTCAGCGGGTTTTAACGGGCCCGCTATGCTGGAAACAATGGTAAGTGCCTACCTGCAGCACATCGCGTGTAATCCATTTGGAGTAGCTTAGCAACAGTACGGGTCATGGGTCGTGACCCGACTACCGTGAAAACTCCCTATATCTACTTGATAAAAGCTCTGTAAAGCAGTCATACAGATTTTTTTGATTTATGTGATTTTTTAAATCCACAATGACTCCAATTTTATTGTTACGAGCAGAAGTACAGTCTTCAAACGTTGAACGTCTACAGTTAATGGACAAGAGAAAACTGAATTCCAATTTCAAAGCTACAATTATTTTTTTTTTAAATAAAATCCCTAATTTTTCCCATATGGGATAAATCTACTAGTAATACATTTTTTTTTCAATACCAATGGTAACATGTAGTACCTGTTGTTCTCCCAAGGTTTCTTCTTCAAACGATGTTAAGACAAATGAGAGAAGTCCATAGATACACATTCGTGCAGTACTTGCTGTACACTGAAACACATAGAAACAATTCTGACACCATATTTTAGGTATACAGGTACTTGAGGTAGAAAGTAATGTAGAAACAAAGAACTGCAGCTTCTGGTTAATACACAAAAGATCAAAATGGTGGAGTAACTCAGCAGGAGACATCTCTGGAGAACTGGTCTCAACCTCAAGAGATGTTGCCCAACCTGCTAAGTTGCTCCAGCATTTTGTGTCCTACAAGTTAATGTCCTGTTTTTCAACAAACAAACCCCAAATCAATACTTGGAAAATAATGCAGTGTAGATCCAATGTTAAACTTTTATTAATATAGCACAATTAAAAAATTGTCTCACTGTTAGAGAGCCACTGCCTTTCCCGTACAAATTAAAACAAGGCACTGTATGTGTACAATGTTTTCCTCGAATCATCTTATAATCCTCAAAATTTTATCCTAACAAACCCTTTCACCAAACTCAATTTTACTTTCCAAAAATATGGAAACATTTATGTTTACCTTCATCCAATTATGACCTACTATACAAATCCTGTTTTCATTCATAACATAACTGATGACTGTAGCTTTAATTTCTCAACCCTAAACTCTGAAGTTCTTCCTTAAATCTCTCCATCTCTCTCCTTCAAGATTCAACTTCAAAGCTATTGCTCCTACCGAGCTTCAGTCTTATATTGTAATATTTCATATTAGTTACTACAATATTTGAATCAGTTACACACGTTACATGACTTCTGGTATTTTACTTCAGTGAAGTTGTAATATAAACACAAGATGTCATTGGTAAATTGAATTCAATGATTTTCTTGGTAACTTATGCTGTACGCACATACTGGCTCCCCAGTGTATAAATATTCAAAACTGGATCTGCTTCGTTTTTTTTACTATTAGAGAAACTGCGTGGAAACAGGCCCTTCAGCCCACCGAGTCCACGCCAACCAGCAGTCAACCGCACATTAGTTCTATATTACACAACAGGGATAATTTACAATAGGCAATTAACCTACAAATCTGCACGCCTTTGGAATGTGGGAGGAAACCGGAGCACATGAAGAAAACCCACACGGTCAAAAGGACAAAGTACAAATGCTGTACAGACAACACCTGTAGTCAGAATCAAACCCAGGTCTCTGGTGCTTTAAGGCAGCAGCTCTACCTCTGCGCAACTGTGCCTCCCCATTCCAGTATTAGTTCATCCGGTATATTTATTGCAGTATTTTTCTTAAATTGTTATTTTCAGAGGTTTTCCTATCAGAAAATTCAGTTACTATTATGCTGCAAAGAACATGGCAGGATCCTGTTTACTCATTAGCATTATATTGCAATAATTCAAATCGTGTGAGGATTAATGTTCTTTGCAATATCTGTACTATTTCATTGAGAATGATGTTGGTGCACACTGTCTACATTAAGCAGGGTGGCTTAGTACCCGTTTTCATTTCTGTAAATAATCTACCTATTCCCTTTTCTCTACAGAATTCATAAACTGCAGGATTTATCTTCTTCACAACCACCCACCCTACTTTTCTTTCTTAGTTATAAATTGCCATTGCAGTATCTCTTGCTGCACAAGGTTGTGATGGAAATTATGACAAATTGATTATTTCTCAGTTGAATAATAAGACAGATGATCAAATGAATCAACATGCAGTCGTGGAAATACTCCAGACTCAGATATTTGGGGAGAATGGGAATTAAGTGATAAGGGAATAAGACAGAAAACATGATTTTTACCATATTGTATTGAACGTTGGAGTCGGTTTGTATGGCCATATATTACTCTTGCTCCGACTTCTACTGTTGTGATGCAGAACCAACAATGAAAATAATGGCCTCGTAGAACCTTTATATGTCAACGTGAACCTTGGGTCATATCCTCTGGACCAAGCCTTGCAAGCTTTCTTGAACAATTATATTATATTACTTCCCAGAGTACTCACGTTGTTTCCTCCACTCCCAAGTGCCTTAAGCATCTGTGTCATGTACTGGAAGGCATTTTGTTGGATAGCAATGCTCCCCAAGCGCCTAATTACTTGACTTGATTCATCGAGACACAAAGTATGACGCAGAAGAGCCCAGGACAGAAGCACTGGAGCATGGTGTGGTATGTCACCCAATGTCAACAGCAGCTTATCCATCTCCTGCAAGATATATATTTTGATAGGAAATTTATATTGTGCTAAAAGTCCAAACTACTTCTTAAATACAACACTGGTTTCAAAGAACTCAGTGACAGCAAAACATAATAAGCTCACTGAATTCACTGAATATAAAGCAAATAATAAGCACTCACACCTAACTAGGTTTTGATCATTGTAAAATCCATACAGAATGTCCTTTACACTTTGCAAAAAACATTTTTTTTCATCATATTGCATTATTCATTTCAAGAAAAAGAGAGCAATCATTCTGGCTGTCACAGAATAATGAAAAAAGAAGATTTGTGGATCTCCTCAAACACTACCCTGGGAATGTTCATTTGTTTGCACATAAGAGGTCACGGACACGTTCTCAAAGAAAATTATTTAAAACTATATTTATAAATTCAATTGTTAATACTGAACTAGTCTGAAGAGATGTGATGGCAAATCCAACTGATAATTTCAGGATTACAATGAAATATAATCACTCTGTTTTTTAAAATAATACGGTTTAGAGAACATACTCACAAGAGAACCGCATATGAACACAAGAATCAGAAGCTTGTGTAAGCCAGTAACCCTCTCCAGAGTGCTCCACATTCAGAACAATTACTGATTCAATCTTGACCTCAACACCTTTCTCACTCTCTCCAAAAAGCACTTAGCCTCGTGTAGTATAAAAGTCTGTCAATCTATGCCTTGAATATATTCAATAATTTTGCCTCCACAGCTCGTAGACAATTTTTAAAAAATCATGACCCTCAGCAGAAATGCTTCTTACATTTCAATAAGATTACCCCCTTAGTTTTCTTTACTCTATTAAGGACAGTCCCTACCTACTTGACCTATTTACACATGTCAACCAGTTAATCTCAGGAATCAACCTTGTGAACCTTCTCTGCACTTCAATACAAAAACATCTAGCCTTAAATATGGAGACCAACACTGTATTCAGTATTCCAGGTTCAGTCTCCCTGGAAGCCTTTAAAGCTGCATCATACCTTCCCTACTTTTCTAATCCATATCCTTTGCAAAAAGTTGAACATCCCATTAAATCAATTATTTTGTGTCTGCATCCAAACCGTTCATGTACTAGCATCCTTGTAACCACTTTAACGCAACAATTTAACAATTCACTATCTATGGTGGTTCATTCTTCCTTCCAAAGCTTACAACCTCACATTATAGTCTGCGTACCAATTTCTTGCCCAATCGCTTAACCTATCAATATTTCTTTGCAACTCTTTGAATTCTCCTAACTTACTAACCCACCTATTTTTTTGTGTCTCTTATTCAAGTCATTGCTACAGACACAAATAGACAAGGCTACAACAGCAATCAACAAGTTACTGATTGCTGACCTAAATGGGACCCGCTCATCCACTTCCTGTCTCCATAATAACCCTGTGCACTCTTATTCTGTTCAATACCTTCCAGAAATCTAAATACACTCCATCTCTGATGATTTTTATTTTTTAAAAGTTCCTCCCCGATCCCTCCCCAACTTCCCATTCACGCATTGATTATCTATTATTGGGATATTTAGTGTCTTCTATTGTGAAGATCACCGTATTCCTTTTAATGTATTTGTAGAAGTTCTTATTATCAGATGTTTTATTACACGCAACATTTAAACCTCTTTGTTTTGTAAACTGTCCAAAAGAACTATATACACATTTATAATTCCACCTCTTAAGTTTACCTGGCAAACCTCTTGTGTGGTAGCAAACTGATGTCGGTCTACACTATCCTCAAGGGCACATTTATGTAAGAAATCAATGTCCATTCCCTCCACCAGTATCAATGCACTGAAATATCTGTGGAGCACAAAAGATGATATGATTTATGACATGGAAGAATTAATAGACGGATCTATACAATGTAGTATTTGGAATCTGGCAGATACCTTTATTTATATGATTAAACACTTCAAATCTCTCAAATGTAGGAGTAACACAATCTCAAACAAAATAAAGGATACGGGGCTGATCACTCCTTTATTTATTTATCTATGTATCTATCTGTATATATCTATTTATTCATCCGTTTATTTATTTATTTATAGATATTTATTCATTTATTTTTTATCAGATCCTAAATTAAATCCCCTTTTCAAAGTCACTGAGAATTTACTAATAAATGCCAACAACTTATTATATATCCATGAAATAGACAATGTTGGCAGGTTATGGTTCCGGAGTCAACATCGAAGATCAGAATGTTTAACAATTGTCCTTGTGTTAATCTGAGATTATGGCACATTTACTATTCAATTCATATGAAGATAGCACAAGGGGCAGCACAGTGATGCAGCGGTACAGTTGCTGCCTAACAGCGCCGGAGACACAAGTTCGATCCTAACTACGAGTGCTGTTGTAGAGAGTTTATACATTTTCCCTGTGATCTTCAGGTGCTCCACTTTCCTCCCATATGAAAGACATGCAGATTTGTAGGTTAATTGGCTTCTATAAATTGTCCCTAGTGTGTATTTTAGAACTAGTGTGCGGGTGATCACTGGTCAGCGCGGACTCGATGGCTTGTTTCTAAGCTGTATCTCTAAACAATCAATCACAGTCACGTAGCTGGATGATTCAGAATTCAGTTACAAGTTTAATTGCTAAGGAAAGTAAAGACTAATGAATTGGAATAGGTCCACATGACAATTGAAGAGGTGCTGGTGTTCTTGAGGCATATTAAAGTGGATAAATCCCAAGGGCCTAATCAAGAATATCCTGGAACATTGTGGAAAACTAGGGAAGAGATTGCAGATATATGTGCATCATCTTTAACAATGGGTGAGGTACTGGAGGATTTCTAATATTGTGCCTTTATTTAAGAACATGCTAGGACATGCTAGTGAACTACATTTGAGAGTGTTGTGCGCAGTTCTGATCACCCCACTTTCAGAAGGAATGATGTTTACTGGAATGGAGCCTGCATTAGAGGGTATTAGTTATAAGACTTGATTGTTTTCTCTTTTGGACGGGGCACATGGATATGCAGGGAATAGCCTTTACTGACATGGATGAGTTGGGCAGCAGGACCAGTCTCCATGCTTTATAACCATATATGTGTCTCTATTTCTGTATCTACAATTAGAATAGTCTTACAAATTTACATTAATCTACAAGTCCTTATTAATTATGTAAAAGCAAAATTCAACAAATGGTTAAGGCAGAAATTGTAGAAAACATGTATGTAAATATGTATTAAACACTTACTCAAGGAGCATCAATGTGCATTGCAGTTGTGAAAGCAAGAACATTTCTACTTTTCTAAAAGGGTGGAACAAGAATCTGAAAGAGGGGGCATCCTGCTGTCACTACTGAATAAACTGCAGCATAACTGGAACATTACCCAAATGTAATAGGAGGCAGAATATAGATCCACTACTTGTCGACAAAATTAATGACTTTTTCCACATTGCATTCATACAGCAATCTCACATTTATAAACCTTAAAAGAACAACTTTTTTTTCAAACTATCTAAATATATTAATTAGGTTAAATAATTTGCCAACATATACTCACCCAATGCGATCAACTAGTCCATCCATGCTTTCATCTATGAGGTGTCTGTTTGTTTGCCGTGCTCCAAATCCCTGCTCTTTAAATATTCTTGCAAAAGCCAGTAGATCTTCAGGTCCCATTTCAAAATAGGCATAATATAGGAACATAATCTCCAAAATAAGGGCCTGCTCCCTAAGGCATTGTATGAACCAACGAGACACATGACGTTCTGTCTGCAGAAAAGCAATGAAATTCAGTAACTGAAAGCAAGTTTTATTTCAGTTAATTCTAACAAATGGCTAAGGAAGATTATGAACCACGAGATTCCTTTGAAGATTTCTAAAAGATTTGCAGGCTTGAGCTAAACTTCATAGTCCATAAAATAGATGTCATAAATATACATTTGGAAGATGGTAGTGTTTGGAAGAGAATAGGATAATTTATCAGCATGGCATCAGCATGGCTTTGTCCAACACAAGTAATATCTTATGTTTAATTAGAAGTGTTTTGAGGAGAAAAAGATGATTGATGAGGGTAGGTCAGTGGATGGTGTCTACATGGACTTCATTAAGGCATTTGACAAGATCCCTCATTGTAGGCTGATCCCGAATATTAAGATGCATTGGATCCACAAAGGATTTAGAACTAGTCTACCCATACATGACAAATGTTAGTAGTGGACAGGAAGTTTGTGACTGGTGGTGTTTTGCAGGGATCAGAGCTGCAATTTCTTGTTCGTCATATATAAATGACTTGGATGAAAATGTAGATAGTCGAGAAAGTTTAGACACACAAAAAGTGTTGGAGTTGCGTACAGTGAAAAACGATACAGCATCAATTAAATCAGTAATATATATGGGCACAGAATAGGAATTTAATCCGATCATGCATGAGGTGTTGCACTTTGCTGGTCAATGGGGAAAGCATACAATTAATGGCAGGATCCTTAACAACATTGATGCACAAAGGGAATTTTGGGCCAAGTTCCATAGCTCCCTGAAAGTATCTATACAAATAGTAAAGAAGGCTTATGCTTGCCTTCATCAGTCGGGCATTGAGTATAATCTGCCAGGAGGTCATGCTATCTAAATAACTAAATTTCTATATCGCTATCGATATAACTAAAACTCTCATCTTGTATATATATTTGTACCAATGTTCCCAAAATACAGCCAAAACGGTACACGATAGCGCAACAATTTTAGGCCCACCTTACTCACCATTCATCTGGGGTTTGCAGTAGCAAGTTTCGTTCGATTTGACAAAGTAATTCTCTTAATAAACTTTACTTCATTTTATTTTTTATCTAATACTTTCGTGTTTATTTGACTGGTGTCACAAAGGGCACCCAACTGGTCCTCAGCTGTGCCTGCGCAGTTGGGGGGAGGGTTGCCTTTCCCGATTTTCAGATCGCCATTTTTATCTAATTCCCAACGGCTCCAAGGGTCATATAGGTTTGAACCAGGAATAAAGGTTTCTACTAATGGTCATATTCCAATAATAATTTTTCTGAAGAATGAACCTGCATATGTGCATTTGCTAATTTTTGATGGGAATATTCCAGAATTGTACAAGCATAGAAAGATTATTTTTAATATTAATTTATATCATTAGCTGATGGTTGGAAAGAAGCACCAAAGATGGCAGATTTAATTTTTACATATGTTGTGAATATTTCAATTTGAAATGTTTTATGGCGTCACGATGGGGATAAACTTTAATTAACCACATTTGCTGGGCCCGTCGGTCGCGTCACAATTGAAAATGGCGCCAGGCCCGCCAACCCTCCACCAACTGCGCAAATACTATAATGTTCTATGTTCCTAATCCTAGTTAAGCAAAGTTCCTTAATCTGGAGTGGTGACTCCATACTTATGGTTACAGTTGAGAAATATTCACATATCAACAGAAAGTTAATCGCTGGAACCGCTGAGGATGGGAAGAACATCAATTGAAGTAGTGCGGCCTCACAAATACACTTCTCAACAGCAAGCTACATCTGATGGCAATGATATTCATCCCATCTTATATAGTTTGGAACCGAAGCAACATGATCCAATCAACAGGATGATGGCAAAATAAACAATATAAAAATGAATTTAACGGAATACAAAATCAAATATTACACACCATAAGATTCCCATGAGATTCCCAAGTTGGAGCTTCAGTTCTGAATAGTTCCTCAAACTGCTTCCGATAATTTGTAACCAGTTCCTTCTCCAGCTTGTCCACACATTTTGAATACTCTGCCTACGAAATTAATAAATACGTACAACTGTAACATTGCTCACACTTCAGTACAGTTTAATTCACCCAAAATGCCTATTCATGTATTACTTTAACTCACCCTGTAAGGATGTCGTTCATCCTGAAAATATGTGAGTAGGTACAGAACACAACGTAGAGTATAAATTCTTTCTTCATAATAATATTCTGCAATCTAAGCAGAGCAAGACAAAAAATAATCAATTTATTCTAAGATAAATGCTTAAGGTGTAAATACGGGCAATGCAAGAATTCAGCAAATGGCAAGTGAAATTATATTTGAATGTGCAGGCTATAAATTATTTCTGACTTCCACAATTTGAAATACACTGAGAAACTAAATGATGTAAACCAAACATTCATGTTGTAATAAGCAGGTAAGAACAAATTTTGTTTTTTTTTGTTACACATCGCCAAATTCTGCTTTAAAAATGCTGGCCAAGATGAATCAGAAATCACCACCTCTGCAGCAAATGAATTAAGTCAAAGACAGTCCAGCAACAAAATCACAGCTCTGAAAATGCTGCAGCTCAAGAATTCTATTTTGGTAAGATATCTGAAAAACCAGAGTTCTCAAATTTCTCCTCTAAATAAAAATGAAATTATAAAATGCGTATTGATTTATTATTTTAAAGCTGTTTAAGTGTGTTTCCGGACTCTACGGCTCTGGGTACAATCACCTTCTCCCATATAAGGAATGACATTAAGCTTTTTGTTTCATCCCATGTCTCAAAATGACAAGAGGCAGCAATACCAGTTTCTCAGGATCAATTGAAAAATAAATAAAAGCAAATCAGTTGATGCTTAATTCCATTTTTAACATAAAACATATACCAGGAAAAATGGCAAAATGAGGAGCTCGGACACCATTCCTTTAAATGCTTTCATTATAAAAGTCTTCCAAAGTAATTTTTTACTTCCCCTCCCTTTCATTTGTCCCTAACACACAGATCAGGAGATATGAAATGTTGTTCAGCAACTGCCCATCTAATCTTACACTGCCTTGTGGAAGGCCAGAATTTCTGGTTTGCATATTCTCTCAGCAGCACAGCTGTGAAGAAGAAAAGCCGATGAAAGATAAAGAGGGAGTTCATATCCAGATTCTCCATTAACACATCTGCTGTACTTTTTAATGTTTAAATATATAACCACTAACCTTTAGTTGCAGGGCTTGGCTCTGTCTCTCATCCTGCAAAACTGCCTGAAAAGGATAAATATAAATTAATAAATGAATCAGTAACATGATGTTAAAGCTGTGAACATAAAAACAAAACTCTTTAAAAGAAAACAGTATGCCGGAATTTAATACAAAATTCATACCAGAAATTAGGCTGAATCAGACCCTAATTCAATTTTCAGCACAAACTCTACACGTCAAACTAGTTTTCAATTATAAACTCAGCAAATTTATGAAGATTATTAGTTAATAATGGAAGAAAACCGCGATAACGCCAAATGAGCTACTATGTATCTTCTCATGAAGTTATATTTCCCCAATTCAATATCTATGATTAACCCACTAGAATGCCCTCGCCAAAAAAGCCATACCTTTATTGAATCCTTTGTGCCCCTGTAATCCTCTTGAAGATATGATTGTAATATTTGAACACTCTGCTGCTCATCCAGACTCTGTCCAAGAATTAACCAATTATTAGAAGAAATTATAATGTTGTAAATAAGCATAACATATTCTTTTTATTTTACAAACAGATGTTGTTTTTAGTCAAACACAACGGAAGCTAATCTTGAGAACTCTTGCTCAAAAAAAAAAAAATCACACTAACAGTTCCTCGAATAAAAGCAGTTGTGAAAGACATTTGTTTAAGCCATTCATCAGCAGGCAAGACCAGGTTACAATTCACAATTCCATGATCACGAACTGCAAAAGACATATCCAAAATGTTTCTCTTTACTGCCACCCATCTTCTGACTACCTTCTCTTGGTCTCCTCACTTTCATTTCTCTTTACCCGATTCTACTCCCAACACAAACCTGATGCCTTCAAGCTCTTCAGCTCTCCCCCTTTTCTTTCCCTCCTTTGTGAATTCTCTAAGCACATCTTGTCCTGAGACCAACATTACCACTTAAATAGCCCAGCTCAAATTCACTGAACATCATATTTCACCGAGAGAAATGTGAAGTCATTCACTTTGGGAAAAAAAATGATAGGGCAAGTTATTTTCTAAATGAGGAGGAGCTGCGTTGTAATGCAACGCAAAGGGATCTAGGGGTATTAGTACATGAATCACTGAAAGTTAGTATGCAGGTGCAGCAAGCAATCAGGAAGGCCAATGGAGTTTTGGCCTTTTTGCTAGGGGGATTGAGTAAAAACATGGAGGTCTTGCTACCACACAGTATTAGTGAGACCACACATACACAGTCTGGGGTCCATACTTAAGAAAGGATGTACTAGCCCTGGACTGCAGCGAACTGTTTACAAGATTAATTCCTGCAATGAGGGGATTGACATATGAGGAAAGGTTAAGTAGGCTGGAACTCTACTCTTTGGAGTTTGAGAGGCGATCTCATTGAAAGATCGTGAGGGGCCTTGATCGGGTGGATGCACTGAGGATGTTCCCATGATCGGGGGGAAACTAGAACTAGGGGACATAGTTGCAGAATTCTTTTAACACTGAGATGAGGAAGAACTTCTTCCCCCAGAGGGTGGTTAATTTATGGAATTCACTGCCCCAGGGAGCAGTGGAAGCAGAAACTTTAAATATATTTAAGACTAAAATAGATGGTTTTTTAGCTGCCAATTGAGGGCAGGGATATGGACCTAGGTATTAGTATAGTAAGACCTGAGTGATCTCCTGGACAAATGTCGATCGCCTGGATTGGGGTCGGAGAGGAATTTCCCGGATTTTTTTTCCCGAATTGTACCTGGGTGGGCCTCCCCCAGGAGATCACGAGGTTCTTGGGGGTGGAGAGGGGTGATAGCGGTATAAGGGGGAGGGAGTGTCTTGTGTTCTGTGTCCCTACTGTTTGTGGGTAATGTGTCTGTTTAGTGTTCAGCCATGAGCGAATGGCGGTGCGGGCTCGACGGACCTGGTGGTCTACTCTCGCACCTACTTTCTATGTTTCTATGTTTCTATGATGTATTTCTCCTTGTTCTTCTAGACCAGTTTTCAGCCTGTCACAAATTACCACACCATTTGCTCCAACATACAAGTCCACAATTATCTAACTGAACTGAACAGAATTGAATTGAAAGATACCGCGTAGAAACAGGACCTTTGGCCTTTTGAATCCATGCCAACCATCAAACAGCCATTCACACTAGTTCTATGTTATCCCACGTTCACATCCACTCTCTAAACACTATGCAATTGACAGAGATCAATTAACCTACAAATGCATGCACCTTTGGTATGTGGGAGGAAACCGACACACCAGGAGGAAACCCACATGGTCACAGAGACAACGCGCAAATTCCAGAGACAGCGCCCAAGGTCCGGATCATAACCAGGTCTCCGGTGCTGTGATGCAGTAGCTCTACCAGCTATGCCTACCCTTGAGTAGAAATGTGAGAAAGTGGACAGGTAGACACAAAGTGGAATTCCTTTCATAGTTCCACTCAGATTAAATTTCAACACAGTGCCCACACAGGAGACTGCATTATGACACACAAAATAACAATCATGGTACACACCAAGAATTTGCTGATCCGTAGTCCAAGTTCCTTCAATGGTACCACCACTTCCTTATCAGACTTCAGCTTATCCCCAGAAGATGCACTGTAACAGAAACATAGTAGTTAACAAGCTTACTAAACTTGATAGCTACAAAAAAAGCTATTTTATCTGTAGCAATGGCTAGGGGTTGTTTATTAAATCCAAATATTCCAAAACATAAATTATACTGGTGAATACGTTTGCATCCAATTTATTCTTTACACTGAACATTGGTGGCTAACTCGTGAAATTTATTTATATTGAACAGATATTAAGCAACTAACTTAAAGTCAGAACATAGCATAAGGAGCTGAACAGAATACTGCATAATGCTGTCCTTCCCAGTAATCTACACTTACATTCTCGCTGATTATTTTCACACTTTAAATCAATTAACTGTTCACTCAATGTACCCAGCAAATGTATATTCCATTCCCATTCTCTTATACCTCAAACTATAAGGAAAATACAACATAAAAAATAATTATACTATTCAACAATGAATGCAAGCTTCATTATGCTTGGAGCGTTTATTCCATTAAGGAAATGTTATCCCAATTATTAACTGAGGTTTCAGTGTTACCTAGGCGGCTTATAATATGAAAGTCCAGTCAGTAACCGGTCACTATGTCGGTCCAATTCAGCTTCAACCTGAGCCTGAAAGAAAACGAATATATAAAACTTTAACCTCTACAATTTATTCACCTTGTATATTTCACCTATTACATTTAGCTTTTTCCTTGCAACCGCTCCGTTACCCACCACAGACTGCAATTGTATTGGTAGATCTTTTGTATATCGTACCTGTTCTAATTTTTCATCCTACAAGTTTCCCTACTAACAACGATCACCTATTTATAATCTTCTGCTGACACTGTTTTTATAGGTAGAAATCAACACACTTAACACTCTAGATCAGTGTTTCCCAAAGTGGGGTACATGTACCCCCAGTCTTACACGAAAGGTCTTCAGGAGGTACGCGGCAATTCTCAGCTATGTACTACTAAAATAGATTAATTATTAGAAAAAAAATACTGTGGTTACAAATTATCTTATACATACACATTTGCAAATAAATTATATATTTTGTATAAATTCCCCTACTCAAGTTGTGATAGCTGCTGCATTTGGGTAGTTTGCAGTCTCCCGCGTGAGTTGTTAATGGAGAAGTGGACAAGTTCGAGGGAACAAATTGAAGATGGCGTGATGATTATTTATAATACGGCATTTACAGAGTTTACAGATTAATCTAGAAAAGTATTTCCCTGAATTGGACATGGATATTGAAGTGGATAAGATACCCATTCAACATCAATCAATCAGTGCCAAAAGGAAACAGAAGAAGAACACCTTTTTAACTAGCTTCTGATGGATTCTTGAAAAACAAATATAAAGATATAACGCATTATCTTCATTTTGGTTACAAACACAAAATGAATTTCCAGAATTGTCAGATAAAGCCCTAAAGTTAATTTTGCATTTCAAAGCTCATACCTGTGTGAAGTTGGATTTTTGGCCCTTGTGGACATTAAGACGAAGAAGATGAACCGCATATTAGATGTCGAACCGCAACCGAGGTTGAAATTAACAACTACAGAGCCAAATTTTGCCAAAATATTTTCCCAACATAAGCTATTTCATCCTTCACATTGATGATAAATTATTTTTATTCATGGATACTTTATTAATTTTATTCTAGTAATTATACATTATATTATAGAAAACTTTTGTTTACATGCGACCTTAATCCAAAATAAAAATGTATGCAATTTTTATCGACTTTTACAATGAAATACGATTGGTTTTAACGAGGGGTACAAGATGCTTACGAAAATTTACTAAGGGGTACACGGGTATCAACACTTTTGGAATCACTACTCTAGATTGATATAACTTTTGGTTTTATTTTCAATATATGTAAAAATGTTGTGAAAGAAAACCCAATGTACACCAACAAATGTCATGGAAGGCTGTGGTCATAAATCTGCCAAAATACGAATTACTACAAATAGGAAACCACAGACTATGTGTCCTTTAAAATCATTTTAGGCCATTGTCACTGGTGTAGCCCCTCAAAGGATTATTTACACTAATATACCATACTGTTAAAGCGACTGGAAATTCTGGAGAAATATCAACACTTCATGTATCCTTGTGACATTAATCAACCAACTTCAATTTGGAGCTCAGCATATCGAGTTGAACTTACAGTGTCTCTTAGCGCCGATCTTCCCAGTAATATCGTCCAGAGCTCTCGACTACTCCTGTGAACAAGTTAATATTCTTTACCAAAGAAATTATATCATAATATCGAATTAGCAAATATGCACAAGATGAAAACCAAAATGAAAACGATGTTGCCTAAAGAGATAATCATGAGGCTCTCACTTTGCCTAATTTTACTGAAAACTTAGTGATGAATTTTACGACACTGAACTCATGCTCTCCATGAGCAAGAGCTGACATTGGCTCTCAAATTAATCTTAAATAGGACATGCAGCCAGAGTGACATTCTTATCTAAACATCCGTTCAGTTGGTTACATTGCTTTTCTATAAGTTGGCTTAAGTTTGTGATTAAAAGAAACAGCAGTATTGACTGCTAATCATGAAGAAAACAATCACAAAAAAATTGACCAAAAAACATACTGCTGGAGGAACTCAGGCAGTTTGTTTTATGCTCAGGATTGCGGCACAAAAATCTGCATTTACCATACATTGGAGGACAGGGATTCATCAAAGGCAGCTTCTGGATTTCTATGTAAAACAGACCCCATAGGTTGGTAGCAGTATCATGGTATTATGAAAGCAATTAGTAACATTTCAATGGGAAAACCCAGAAATATCATTACAATAAAACTCTGATAACACAGCATGTTTAGTTAGGACTTTGTAGTCTGGTGTTGCACCATCGTATTTTGCAGATATTTAAATGTTTTTTATATTAATACCCCAATACATAATTAATTCCGATTTTTTACAGTTACACAATACTATAGAACAGTTTCCGAGTTGACAAAACAAAACATCAGCGAGTGAGAAGGGTGAGCAGCAAATATTACTTGCAAATCATTGGGACATAAATGGCCAGATAGCAGATTACAGAAGCTTTACCATATTGCAGCTCCAGAAACCTTTTTTTTAAATTAATTAACAGGATATGGCCATCACCGGCAGGATCAGCACTTAATGCCCACTTCTAATTTACCTTCAAGATGACACTATGGATCTAATGTGGGCAAATTGGATTGGTATCAACTTCTCCATGCCAGATAATAGGAATCTTAAGTATCTGCAGTCATTGCCCTTGAAGATCATGGTCAGGCATTTGGTAGATGCTGCATATAATGGAAATCAGAAATAGAAGCAGGAAATTCTCAGCAGGCCCATGGCATCTGCCAAGAGCCATGATGGTTGAGGTTAACAACCTTTCATTTTGAACTTTTTCCATTTGATTGAATTGATTGAATTTTGATTGATTGAATACCTTTATTGTCATTCAGACCTTACGGTCTGAACGAAATTTCGTGCCTGCAGTCATACATACAATCAAACAATAATAAACAACACTAAACACAAATTAACATCCACCACAATGTATCCTCCAAGCACCTCCTCACTGTGGTGGAGGCAAAAATCTTAGGGCTGCAGTCTCTTCCCTCCTCTTCTCCCTCGGCGCTGAGGCGATTCCCCACCGGGCGATGGCACATACAGTCCCGTGGCTCACCGAACCCCGCAAACGGGCCGGCTCAAACACCGCGGCCCGGGGTGGTCGAAGCTGCCGCCCTCCAGTCCAGCGGACGCACCCGCTGGCCCGCGGTGAACCCCGGGACTCAGGTCATAGCCGCCAGAACGCCGTCCCAGCCACCGGAGCACCGTTCCAGCCCCGAGCCGGATCGCCCTCACGTGAGTGCCGTTCCTCCCTCGAGCTGGGCCACTCCGACGGGAGTGCCATTCCATCTCGAGCTGGGCCGCTCCGACGGGAGCGCCATTCCACCTCAAGCTGGGCCGCTCCGACGGGAGCGCCATTCCACCTCGAGCTGGGCCGCTCTGACGGGAGCGCCATTCCACCTCGAGCTGGGCCACTCCGACGGGAGCGCCATTCCACCCTCGGGATGGGCCGCTCCGACGGGAGCGCCATTCCTCCCTCGAGCTGGGCCGCTCTGAGGGGAGCGCCATTCCTCCCTCGAGCTGGGCCGCTCCGAGGGGAGCACCACAGCCCCTCACAAGAGAGTCTCAGCCCCTCGCCAGGCCACCCTCACGGGAGCATCACAGCCCCTCACGGGAGCGCCGTTCCAGCCCCGAGCCGGACCGCCCTCACGGGAGCGAGCCCAGGGCAAGTCCTGACTGGCGCTACCTCTGGAGCATCGAGGTCACCAGCTTCGCTATTGGGCCTCAGCGCAGACGGAGGCAGAGAAGGGGGATACGACAAAAAAGTCGCATTCCCCCAAAGGGAGAGACAGCAAGCCCCGTTTCAACCCCCCCCCCCCCCCCCCCCCCCCCCCCCCCCCCCCCCCCCATAAACACAACCTAAAAACCAAAAACTTAACTAGACAAAACAAAAAAAACAACACAAAAAAGTAAAGACAAACGGACTGCAGGCGAGCCGCAGCCGTTCAGCAGCGCCGCACTTCGGGATTTCTGATTAAACAAATTACAAAGAGCTAGTGACAAAGAAATAACTGGAATATCAAACAATAAGTGGTGGTAATGCAAGTTTTAAGATGATGATTAAAATATCTCTGGAAGAGGTACAAATTATACCCAAAATATAAGGAGATTAATAAAAAAGAAATGCTGGAAATGTTAGATTAGCTGAAACTGTTGAATTAATCATCGTCACAAAAGCATGTCAGAAAATGAGGCAATGTTCCTGAAGTTTATGTTCAACTCAAGATCCGTCTTGTGGACTAAATGGAGTCCAGAGGTGAGCACATCAAATCCAGAGGAGAGCACATCAAAAGCAAACAATCAAATGTTAACTGAAGTGGATGTACAGCTGTGAATTCCTACCTCACCTGGACAGAATGTACGAGTCCAGGAAGAGAGCATGTAAAAAGGCAGGTGCAACATCTTCTGTATTTGCCTGGGAAGGTGCTCAAGAAGAGGAGGGATATTGATGGAGATGAAAGAACAGGTCTAGGTATTGCACGGGAAATAGTCATTGACAGATGTCGAGAAGGCTGGGACTCTATTCCTTGGAGCGCAGGAGGATGAGGGGTGATCTTATAGAGGTGTATAAGATCGTGAGCAGAATAGATCGGATAGATGCACAGAGTCTCTTTCCCAGAGTAGGCAAATCAAGAACCAGAGGATATAGGATTAAGGTAAAGGGGAAAAGATTTAATAGTGGTAAATGAGAGGTAACTTTTTTCACACAAAGGGTGATGGATGTATGGAACGAGCTGACAGAGAAGGTAGTTGAGGCAGGAACTATCCCAACATTTAACAAGCAGTTAGACAGGTACATGGATAGAAAATGTCTGGAGGGATATGGACCAAATGCTGGCAGGTGGGACTAGTGTAGCTGGGACATGTTAGCTGGTGTGGGCAAGTTGGACTGAATGGCCCGTTTCCACATTGTATCACTCTATAACTCTCTCTATGACTCTATGACAGTGATGGAAGAGAAGTAGGAGAGAAGATTTGACTGGTAGTAGTATCACAGATATGTTTAAATCAGAATCCATTGAACCAGAAGCTTGTGGGTAATAAGGAATTAAGAGGGATTCTATTCTTGTTCATACAAGGAGGCAAAAATTATCAATGGGAAAAAATTCAGAATCCCCAAACTAGAAAAAGATAATCACGAATGAGAACAAACTTTGAAAATAAAGTAGCATGGAATTATAAAAAGTAGAAGTTTCTCTAAATACATAATAGAGATCCAAGTGAACACAGACCCTTAAAGAATGAGTTGGGGAAATAGTTATGGGGAAAAAGGAAATAGTAGAGTTCAACTGATATTTTGTATCAGTCTTTACAGTAGAATATATTATGAAGCCTATTAACTGAATAGTCTTGGGGGGTGGACAAATGCTATCAACATGATTAGAAATTGAGTGTTAGGCAAATTAGGCAAATTAATACACTTTATCTGACTATGATGGCTTGCATCCTCAGATCCTAAAAGAATTGACAATTCAGATAATGAATGGATTGGTTGTAATCTTGCAAAAAGACTTGATTCTGACGCAGAGAACCGGAAAATTATTCAAAAATGGAGGCAAAACACAGGCAACCATTTAACATTATCTATTGGAAAAAATTTGAAATTAATTATTAAGGAAACAATAGCAACATATTTGAAAATCGAATAGTGAAAGGCTTGGGTAGAGTGGATGTGGAGAATGTTTCCACTAGTGGGAGAGTCTAGGACTAGAGGTCATAGCCTCAGAATTAAAGGACGTTCCTTTAGGAAGGAGAAAAGGAGGAATTTATTTAGTCAGAGGGTGGTGAATCTGTGGAATTCATTGCCATAGATGGCTATGGAGGCCACGGCATTGGGATATTTTAAGGCGTAGATAGATAGATTATTGATTAGTATGGGTGTCAGGGGTTATGGGGAGAAGGCAGGAGAATGGGGTTAAGAGGGAGAGATGGATCAGCCATGATTGAATGGTGGAGTAGACTTGATGGGTCAAATGACCTAATTCTGCTCCTATTACATGAATTTAATAGAATAAAATGATTAGTGAATATTTGTTTAAAAATCTCCACTACTTCAGAAGAATGTTCTCACTGAAAATATCATCCTGCTTTTCTTTTTTTAGATCCTCACTGTACCCAGGAGATTTATGGATCATAAGGTTTTTGAAATGTTGAATTCCAAATTCAACAGAAAGAAAACAAGAATAAATTGGGTAAGTCTAGCTCTCATGTGACTGCTAAATGTAGATCACATCTAGTTGTTACATCATAATAGTTTTGGATTAACAGTGCTAGTTTGAATACATGCTGGACTTTTTAAAATACTTTTTCACAAGAACAGTACCGTGGCTAAAATGAAACTATCTCCACCCTCTCAAAGGCTATTTTTATTTCCCCCTGCAGTTTGAGCGAGCAGTCAGTCTCCCCGATGATAATGTTATGAAAAGTCCATTTCATTCATCGGGAATAGAAATTCTTCCACGTGGTCCAAGTGTTGTAAAGAAGGATGACCAAAACTCAGATATATTGACTATCTCAACACTGCGTGCTGGTTATCATTGACAGTGGGACCAGAATATGGGAATTTACTGGGGAGACCAGAGGGTTTTAGACACATTCTGGGTTCCAGATATCCCAGATATGTCCAGTGACAAGAAGAAAGGATTTCTTACCAATTACCTCCCCTTTGTAATAAAACCCCATTAAAACCACTATTCAGAATGCCTTATTAAGAAATAACATGTATTATCCATGGGACCAAATGCTCATCCTTCATCCGCCAGACTCACGCCTCGAGATTTGAATGTAAACTCGTGTCAGCGCGCTCTCCCATTTACCGGCCAAAACCCCTGGAACTGCTCCTTCCCCGCCACACCCACCTCACCGTTAAACCCCCAGAAGTTTAATTCCGGAAAAGCACTCGACCTTAACTCAAACAGGTCTTTCCGCTTTTTTTTTTTTAATTTTACGAAAAAGTTTGTCTATTTTTTTTTTACCTCACGCACAGTCCCGCTGCCGCCGCCATTACAGAGCTCCTCACGTGACTCTGACATTTGGTCACATGACCACTAACCGCCTTCACTTCGTGCGTCCACTGTCACGTGGTCATTCCTTCAACATGGCCGCCACCTGGAAGGTGACCGGTAAGAAGTGATTCCCAGTGAATGCTGTTTTACTTCGGGTGAGGTTATCTTTATTTATTTTTGCCTTACTGATCGAATTTTAAAATTGGAATTTAAATATCGATTCTAATTTACTCCAACCAGCCGTGTCTCGTTTCTGATCATTAAAATTTGAATCACTATAGAGTTCCCGAGAGTGATGATTTTTCGGAAATTTTATACATCATTATGACCATTCTGTAAATTAAAATTGCAGTACAATATTATTGAAAGTGCCTCAGTTTTCATTTATTGATGTTTGAACAATTTTCAATGGGCGTGCAGTTCTTCTGTAGATCTCTTATCCATTTCTAATTAAACGCTTATTCTAATTCCAGTCTTGTTTATCTGCATTGAAGTTCCCTAGTTTTCATTTTAAACACATCACTCATATTGACTAGCTGAACCAGAGAGATACAGGTCTTTCAAGACCCTGCTGAACATCAATCACCCATTTATACTAATCCTATACTAATATATTTTTATATTCACCTCCCATTCTCATCAATTCCCTCACTTCTCCCAGTTCTGCCATTCAACTACGCACTAGGGTAATTTTACAGTGGCTTTTTAAAACATATAACAGTCATCACAGGAACAAGCCTTTCCACCCAGAATGTCCATGCCGAACATGGTCAAATTAATCTAATCTCCTCTGCCTGCACATTATGCCAATACCTCCATGCCTTGCATATCCATGTGTCAGTTTAGAAGCCTCTTAAACACCACTATCTGGCCCCATGTCCATCGTGACAGCATATTCTCACCAACGACTTGTACAGCTGCATCATCATGTGCCAACTTTTATGGTCAATACCATTCTCAATTACAGCAATATTTATTATTTTACATAATTAAAAGGGTTTCTCTGTCAGATTATCTTGTTTTGTTTGTAGGAGAGCAAGCTGCACATATTGCTATAAATATAGTAATATTGGTAGTAGAGACAAACAATAATGTTGGATTGGACAAAGAGCTTCAGGCAGAGTTTCTAAATGACACAGGTTATTATTTAATTAAATATTAATTAGCACCCCATTCTATGTATTGTAATCAGATGTCATATTCCAGCTGCACTTTTCATTCTTTCTCATCACATATATAGTGGGATATTAAAAATGTTTACCAGTTGCCAAATAAACATTACAATCACTTAAATACAACTGTATGAAGAAAGGTCCTGACCCAGAGAAGCTGCCTGACTCGCTGAGTTACTCCAGCACTTTGTGTACTTAATGATAACATATGGATTTTTACTCTCCAAGGGGGACTTTTCAGAGACTATATTATATTAAATGAATTCTGTCTATTCTGCTATTAAATAATTTCCTTTGTCGCATGAACCAGGAAGAATGCTAAAAATACTTCATTGTTTGAAAACCTCACATTGTTTGAACTTAATTCTATTCATTGAGGAGAAATCGAAGTAGGAAATTGTCATATTGACAGCAGGCTGAACTGAACAGAGTGCACTGTTTATTGCCAGTCATCTATGAATGGAAAACATTTGAATTAATGATAAATAACTGGAAACTTGAAGACTCCAACTATTATTGAAGCAGGATTAATAATACTATTACTTACATCCTTTGACATATTAACTTGTAATCTAAATGTAACTAATGTAGTCTGCATTATAATCTCTGTTCCAGGTCTGGCATTGGGTTAGATCAATCCTGTTGCAAAATGCGGAAGAAAATCTGATCAAACCGAAAAGATATTTAACAGAATAATCCTTGTCAAATGGAATGGAATATCAAACTTTCATGGATTCTAAATAATTAAAGCTTTTCTTGGTACTGTGTGTCAGAAGAGAATCTGCAGTAATGTTGAAAAATCCGGTCTTTGTGGAGTCATTCATTGTTTTCATCATTGTGCTGTCTGTCCACGCTGTAATCTGGAACAGATTTTCCTGGTGTACCCTCGCTTTAGCCGTTCAGGCTTATTATGTCCAGCACAAATGGGACCGGCTCCTGAAATCTGGCAATGCAGTCTTTCAGTATCGACCAGCTTTTAGCAGTGGGCTTCTGCCTGCCAGCGTTGTTTTGCCTCTTTTAGGAATCGTGTTAAAGGAGAGATGGGAAATGATTGGAAATGTGCACTTTGAGCGGTTTTGTATTGTGTGTTCTGCCGCAGGAATGGCCATTGCTCTATTTGTCTCATTACTGGTTTTAGGGCTCACAAAACCGATTCCAACGAATACCAGCATCGTCTATGGTTTTGCAGCCTGTGCCATAACATACACCTTTAAACACTCTCTCTCTGTGTCAGAAGTAATTGAGATTCTGGAGGTGTTATTGATCTTTGTCTATCTCTCTCTCATTGTCCTTTACATCATGCCCAGAAGCTTCACCCCAGGAGAAGTGATGTTGTTCTTATCAGGGTTAAGCATAGTGACTAACCAGCTCATCAAACGCTCCTTGACCTTTGGAGATAGCAGATGTGATCCTCTTGCATCATTTCTATTGGTGGCTGTGGTTGGCACGGCACTCCTGGGACTGATTTTTACTATTTTGTACTGTTTCATGGACTCAGAGACGTGGGTTTCCTCACTGATCTTCCACGTAATGGTGATTATTTTTGGTTTGGGAATTATGGCACCATGGTTCTACCGACTGACCAGGAATGATCTTTTTGTTTGGTTTCTCAAGTTCCTCATCAGTACACGAACCAGGATCTACCTACTCAGCTGCTGGTTCACCCTGGCAATTGTTGCTACAGTCATTGTTTTTTACCAGAACCTTAAGCAATCATCTACATCCAAAGATTACAAAGCTTCCACTGTTGTAAGGAAAATCTTTCATGCCATTTTAGTGGCAACCTACGTCCCAGGCCTCATCTTTGATCGTCAGTTGCTCTACATCGCTGCTGTGTTTTGTTTTGCTGCATTTGTGGTGTTGGAATACATAAGGCATTTTAGGATCAAACCATTTGGCATGACATTGAGATCAATGCTGACCCTGTTCCTTGATGGCCGTGATAGCGGGCCCTTGATCCTAACACATATTTACCTGCTGCTGGGGTTAACCCTGCCCGTTTGGCTGTTTCCTGGAGTTTTTGTTCCCAAAAGTTCTTTTCCTGGGGAGATAGCTTTGGCTCCGTATGCTGGAGTCCTGGCTGTTGGGATTGGTGATGCCATGGCTTCTGTTTTTGGAAGCACAATGGGGGAGGTTAAATGGCCTGGAACGAAGAAAACCTTTGAAGGAACAGCGACCTCTGTGTTTGCCCAGATCATTGCTGTTGCTTTGATTTTGATCTTTGATAAAACAGTGAGTCTGAATGGCAGCTACACCTGGATTGTGGGATCCATTACTATCGTCTCTCTTCTGGAAGCATACACTGATCAAATAGACAATCTTTTTTTGCCTTTGTATCTTTTCATTATGCTGATGGTGTGAAGGGGATTACTGGCATGACTGACTTTGCAGTTAATGTGTTGTGTTTTCCTGCTCTCAGTGTACCACTGTTAAAATCAGAAGAAATCTATCATTTTGTATCTAGCTGAATTAACTTATTAATTTTTTCAGAAGTGATCCCGTCAAGTTAATAGCTAACTAATAAATTAAGTGTAATTGATAACAAAACTACAAATGAGTGCAATAGACTTCTCCAATGATAATTCGTAAACAGAAAGATTCCCAGGTGCATACTGAGCTAACTAGTTTCAATGTTTTCAAGGCAGTTGGATAAAAACAAATCAGCCAAATTCTCTTTCCACAATAGGTTGAATTTTCAAAGAAGGGGGGATATATTAACGTTCAAGACATAGATCTCTAAGACAGGTGACTGAGGAATTATACCAAAACACCCAAATGACGAGTGATCATATTGTTTTCATGTATAGCTCGCCCAACACAGTTCATTTTGCTGAAAAAATGAAAGAATTGCTGTGGTACTTTGCAGTTTGATAAAAAATATACATAAATAAAATGATCCAACAATCTTTATTATCCACAACCACTTTCTTAATAATTCTAAGCTTCAATTTGCATGCAAAACAATTGCAACTGTTGTGAAGTTCAGCTGAGCAGGCAGCATCTGAACAATAGAAAATCTTTCCCCTTACTCCTCATGTCCTTCCCAACCATCCCTACAATTTCAAATGAAGATGGGAGGGGAGAAATTAGGTAGTGTGTTTTAAAAAAGCAAATTTTGACTGAAGAGAAACATATTTGTCATACCATGGATCTGAAGATTTTGCCAAATACATGCCTGAAAGCTAGACTGAACAATTTCTAGTGTTTGTGGTAAATAGAAAACAGAACTATAAAATATATTTAGTGAGACAATGGTAGGAGAAAAATGCTGGAATTTATTATGAAAGAATTGCTAAAATGTTTTTTTTTAAATAGGATTGACAAAAGATTAATGAAAGAAATCATGTTTGACATATCCGGTTTAATTTTTTTAAGGTTGTAAATAACATAATAGGAAGAGTGAACCAGTTGATGCAGTGTATATAATTAGTGTATACAGCCCTCAATAGAGTGCACGGTATGAGCAAGTATACTGGCCAGGACTGAGGATTAGTTAATAAGATATATAACAAGGGTTGGGATAACAGGTAATTTTCTTGATTTTGGAGAATGTGGGGTGCCATAGGGTTGGGGTTAGGGCCCCATCTGTATCAAAGGTTTGGTTGAGGATATCAAATATTAAATATCCATGTTTGTTGGTGTACAAAATAGTCAAGTCAAGTTTATTCGTCACATACACATACGAGATGTGCAGTGAAATGAAAAGTGGCAATGCTTGCGTACTTTGTGCAAAAAACAAACAAACAACCAAACAAACTATAAACACAATCATGAACACACACATATTCTTTTACATATTAAATATTGGAAGGAAAAATGTTCAGTAAAGTTAGTCCCTGGTGAGATAGGAGTTCACAGTCCGAATGGCCTCTGGGAAGAAACTCCTTCTCAACCTCTCCGTTCTCACAGCATGGCAACGGAGGCGTTTGCCTGACCGTAGCAGCTGGAACAGTCCGTTACATGGGTGGAAGGGGTCTCCCATGATTTTATTGGCTCTGGAGTTGCACCTCCTGATGTATAGTTCCTGCAGGGGGGCGAGTGAAGTTCCCATAGTGCGTTCGGCCGAATGCACTACTCTCTGCAGAGCCTTCTTGTCCTGGGCAGAGCAATTCCCAAACCAGATGGTAATATTTCCGGACAAGATGCTTTCGACAGCCGCTGCGTAGAAGCACTGGAGGATGGCAATGTGGTCAGAGAGGATGCAGAAAGGCTTTGGGGATGTGGAAAATTTGGCATGGCTCATGGCAGATGCAATATAGTGTGGAAAATGTAAAGCCATCTGTTTTGATTGAAAAGATAAAAGGTGAAGTATTCTTCAAATGATGAGATATTGATAAATGTTGTTAAAAGACACTTTTAGCAGCGAGCAACTAGATAGGCATTGGAAAGTTGGCTATGATTGCATGAGGTTGTGAGTACGAATAGAGATGTACTGTACCAGGGTCCTGATGAAATTATATCTGGAATAGCGCCTATGTGTCCGGTCCTAGTGAAGGATAAACATGTGACAGAAGGAGGTGTAGCAAACGTTGCGATCCTATTTTGGGGTGGCAACGATAAAACATTCTGTCTAGGATGTCCACAACTAGTTACATTTTCAAAATAAGAGTTCAGGACAGATGAGAATACATTTTTACAGAGGGTACTGATTTTTTGGAATTCTCTACTCGAGAGTTGTGAAGGCTCAGTGTGGGAGTATATTCCAAACATCAATAGATTTATGCAGGTTTTGTTTCATTATTGTCACGTCCCAAGTACAGTGAAAAGCTTTGTTTTGCATGCTATCCAAACAGATATGCCATAAATAGATACAATCAGTTCCAACTCGAGTACATTAGATAGAGCAGAGGGGAAGATTGGTTATAATTTGCAGCATTGTAGTGTCGCCCGTTCCTTAGGCAAAGTCCAATGTCTTTAATGGGGTTGAGGTGTATCGAACAGTACCCCAGCTGATGGAAGGACCATTCAGTGCCTAATAACGGAGGGGAGAAGCTGTTCCCGAGTCTAGCGGTGAGTGTTTTACCAAGCGAATGAAGGAATGTGCAGATAGTGTAAGAAAGTAGTGTTAGGTTAAAAGATCAACCACAATCTAAACCACAAATTTATATCTTATGAAGATGCAGCTACCCGGAGAAATTTGTCTGCATTTCCTGCCTAATTTACTTTCATGAGATAGACCTTCTATCCTAGGTACCAATCATCACTGTGCTCTATTTATACATATCAATCTCCATGATCGACACAATCTCTGATTGACACAATTAACTGCAGTTGTTGGAATTTTGAGCAAAACACAAAGTATAGTTTGAGTAGGATGTCCATGTTAACTCTGTTGTTGCTATTGTTTTCTAAGAGTCCTAATTTAATACTAATCCTAAAGAGATTCCAGTCAGTATTCCAGAACTGTATTTTGTTCCAGATGAATTAAGCATAATTCACAGAATACAACAAGGATACTTTGTTGCATCATTTTGCTGGAATATTGATCAATTCAGGATTTGAGGCTAGGAGAGTGTATGAGGCAAACTAAACATTTCCCCCCGTAATGTATTTTCTCCTATGTTTTCAATGATGTACTTTGCTGTGAAATGTTTGTGGTTTAAGAAATTCACTGAACTTTTCTGAACAATTGTATATAATGGAATGAAATTAGGAAATGGAAGATTACACAGGTCCATAATGCATGTTTGTAAAATAAACCTCAAATGAATGCAATTACAGGTTACTTTGTTAATAATTAAACTGTGAATAAAAGACAAATTCTGAAATAAATTACTGCAAGTGCTGTAAATCTGAAGTCCAAACAAATGTGTTATATTCTCAACAAATCGTGCAGCATCTTTGGTGAGAGAAACATGGTTAAGTGTTTCAGGCCAATGACTTTTCACCAGAAATGGGAAAAGTTAGAAATAATTTGGAAATTGCAAAAAAGAGGAGGACAAAGCCCATCTATTGGAAGAAGCCAATAAGGGCAAGTGAACAACAAACGTATGTGGATGAAAATAGGATATGAATAGATTCTAAAACATTATAAGGGAGAGGGAGAATAAAACATGAAAGCTGAAAATGGAAGATACAAGACTAGAATAGCCAATTATGTGTCAGTTGTTGAATTCATGGTGACTCCAAAACTCTAATCTGCCAGGGCAGAAATTGACAAGCTGTCATCCCTTCTGATCGATTCAGGTGCTAACACTTCGTTCTTCAACTAATCCAATAGGATTTCTATTTATCTCTCACATCCCAGTACATTTGTTTGCACTCTCAAAAGCAATTGCTCCCACTTACCATATGATCACCTCCATGGTTATTCACAGAAAAACTCAGTGATTGGATCCATTCCTCAGGAATCATCCACATGAGGGAGCGAAACAGGAAAGATCAAATAAGCAAAAGTAAAACAGAAGAAATTCCACAACAAATGTATTCCTAAAAATAAAAGAGAAGAAGTACAACATAGCAAAGATGACCGGGAAGCCAGAGGATTGGGTAACATTTAAGGAGCAGCAGAAGATCACTAAAAAGGCAATACGGGGAGAAAAGATGAGGTACAAAGGTAAGCTAGCCAAGAATATAAAGAAGGATAGTAAAATCTTCTTTAGGTATGTGAAGAGGAAAAAATTAGTTAAGACCAAAGTTGGACCCTCAAGAATTGAAAAAGGTGAATTTATTATGGAGAACAAGGAAATGGCAGATGAGTTGAACAGGTACTTTGGATCTGTCTTCACTAAGGAGGACATAAACAATCTTCCTGATGTACAAGTGGCCAGAGGAGCTACTTATCTGAAAATGTCATGCTTTATTTCTCAAGTTATTACTGAAAATGTTCAAAAATCTGATAAAACGTTGAATTTAAAAACGACTGTCTTTCACTGATGACGTCACAATGGGTCTGCGTGCCGTCTTCCACGCGCTGCGAGTGACGTCACCCACCCCCCCTCCCCCCCCCCCCCCCCCCCCCCCCCCCCCCCCCCCCCCCCCCCCCCCCCGTTATTCAAAAGACGCTGCCGGAGATGAAGTCGGCCCCTGCACTTTAGTCGCCGAACTCGCAGTCCCATTTTGCAGCACACAAAGAAAGAATACAGACTCAGGATGTGTACGTCCCCATTAGAGTGAAAAAGTGAAAAACAAAGCAGGCAAACATAAGGAAGCTTGGCTGACAAGGGACATTGAGACGTTAGTCAAAAACAAGAAGGATGCATGGGACAGATATAGGCAGCTGGGATGAAGTGCATCCCTGGAGGAGTTTTGGGAACTAAGCAGCAAACTAAAAAAGATCAGAAGGGCAAAAAGGGGCCAGGGGATAGCTCTGGCGGGTAGCATAAAAGCCAATCCCAAAAGATTTTATGAATACATTAGGGGGAAATGAGTAACTAGAGAGTGGGACCTCTCAGGAATCAAAGCGGTCACCTCTGTGTGGAGCCAAAGGAGATGGGCAAGGTCCTCAATGAGTATTTCTCCTCTGTATTTACCGAGGAGAAAGACAGTAGGACGGAGGAAATTGGAGCAGTCACTGGAAATGTCAGGGTTACCGTTGAGGAAGTACTGAAGGTACTATCGTGTTTGAAGGTAGACAAATCCCCAGGGCCTGATCAGATATATCTGAGGACATTGCGGGAAACTAGAGAAGAAATTGCTGGAGCCCTGATTGAAATTTATGAGTTGTCCTTAAATACAGGAGGTGATAGAGGATTGAGGGTGGCAAATGTTGTGCCTCTTTTCAAGAAAGGCTGCAGGGAAAATGCTGGAAACTATAGGCCGGTGAGCTTAACATGTGTAGTTGGTAAGTTACTGGGGAGTATTCTGAGGGTTAGCATATACAGGCATTTGGATGGGCAAGGGCTTATTAGGGATAGTTTGGTTTTGTACGTGGGAGGTCATGCCTCACAAATCTGATTGATTTTTTTGAAGAAGTGAGCTAAAAGCTTGATGAAGGCAGTGCTGTAGATGTTGTGTACATGGACTTTTAGTAAGGCGTTCGACAAGGTGCCGCATGGTAGGCTGCTCTGGAAGGTTAGATCTAATTGTGAAAAAGGTTAACTTATAACTAAACAAACAGGTTCACTTCTTAATAAACAGACAACTCACAAAGCGGTTTGGTAGGCCAATTCAAAACTTTATTAATTATCGGCCGATGGAAGTGGCAAGGAAAACCCCAGGCAAGTGAGCAACACAGACACTTGGCTGTCCTCAGTCCACTTCCCTGAACACAGAATTACATGGTATTTTGTACTGTTCTTTTGTCACCTAAGCACATTCAAAAGACATCAGTCATGGTCAGAGGTACAGTAAATACACATTACTACAGGATGCATTTGTCTCTTGTCAATCATCAGTCGCATCAAAGGCACCCTGTCATGTGGTACAAGGCATTTGCATATCAAAGGCATCGGACATTGGTACAAGGCGCTTACATATCAAAAGCATCGGACATTGGTACAAGGCACTTGCATATCAATGTCATCAGTCACTGCATACCTCAAAGGCATCGGACATTGTCTAAATACCCCATACTGGGATTCATCTGGGCTTCCTCTCTCATCAATCGGTAGATGCATTTCAAAGTCATCAGTCATTGTCTCAATACACAGCAACCCGAGGCAAGATTGGGCTTGCCTTTCTGTATCAACCTACTGGAGAAAAGCCTGCTTTGAGACTAAATGTAAGTGTAATCTAGCCCAGGAATCCATTTAATATTTTCTTATATTTTAAACATCATTCAGCCTTATCAATTGGATCCAAGGAGAGATAGCCGAATGGATAGCAAATTGGCTCCATGGAAGGAAGCAGGGGGTGATGGTGGAAGGTTGCTTCTCAGAATGGAGGCCTGTGACTAGTGGTGTGCCACAGGGTTCAGTGCTGGGCCTGTTACTGTTTGTCATCTACATCAATGATTTGGATGACAACATATAGGGCAAGATTAGCAAGTTTGCTGATAGAAACATAGAAAGTAGGTGCAGGAGTAGACCATTCGGCCCTTCGAGCCTGCACCGCCATTCAATATGATCATGGCTGATCATCCAACTCACTATCCCATCCCTGCCTTCTCTCCATACCCCCTGATCCCTTTAGCCACAAGGGCCACATCTAACTCCCTCTTAAATATAGCCAATGAACTGGCCTCAACTACCTTCTGTGGCAGAGAATTCCACAGATTCACCACTTTCTGTGTAAAAAATGATTTTCTCATCTCGGTCCTAAAAGACTTCCCTCTTATCCTTAAACTGTGACCCCTAGTTCTGGACTTCCCCAACATCGGGAATAATCTTCCTGCATCTATCCTGTCCAACCCCTTAATCATCCCAGATGATACAAAAGTTAGTGGTTTTGCAGATAGTGAAGATAGTTGTGAACAATTGCAGCAGGATCTGGATCGATTGTTCAGGTGGTCGGAGGAATGTTTGATGGAATTTAATACAGAGAAATGTGATGTGTTGCATTTAGGGATGTTGAACAAGGGCAGGACCTACTCAATAAATGGTAGGCCTCTGGGTTGTGTTGTAGAGCAGAGGCCTAGGAGTACAAGTGCATTGTTCCATGAAGGTCGAGTCGCAGGTAGATAAGGTGGTCAAAAAGGTTTTTGGCTCTTTGGCCTTCATTAGTCAAAGTATTGAGTATAGAAGTTGGGAGGTCATGTTGCAGTTGTATAAGACGTTGCTTGGATTGTATTTGGAATATTGTGTTCAGTTCTGGGCACCATGTTATAGGAAAGATATTGTCAAGCTTGAAAGGGTTCAGAAAAGAGTTACGAGGATGTTGCCAGGACTAGAGGGTGTGAGCTACAGGGAGAGGTTGAGTAGGCTGGGTCTCTATTCCATGGAGCGTAGGAGGATGAGGGGGTTATTATAGAGGTATATAAAATCATGAGAGGAATAGATTGGGTAGATGCACGGAGTCTTTGACTCAGAGTAGGGGAATCGAGGACCAGAGGACATAGCTTCAAGGTGAAGGGGAAAAGATTTAATAACAATCCGAGGGGTAACATTTTCCACAAGGGTGTATGGAACAAACAGCCAGATGAGGTGGTTGAAGCTGGGACTATCCCATTGTTTAAGAAACAGTTGGACAGGTACATGGATAGGACAGGTTTGGAGGGTTATGGACCTAGCGCAGGCAAGTGGTAGCTAAGGTAGCTGGGACATTGTTGGCCGGTGTGGGCGAGTTGGGCCGAAGGGCCTGTTTCCACGTTGTATTACTCTATAACTCTAAGAGAAGAAAACAGAAGGAATGAAACCACGGAAGAAAGCAATCCCAGAAACTTAATTTATTTCACAATTATCTGTAAGCAATACTGCAGGAAAACATTTAGTAAAAGCGCTCCCATCAAAAGCTGTTCATGTTTCATATGGAATAACAATTAAAAATATTATATTTTGCAATAAACAAGACAGGAGATTTCACCATTCACCTCAGTTCTTCCTCCAGTCCCAGTTGCTAAAATATAGTTTAAGTGTAAAGAGGTGAGAACGGGAGTTCCGGAGTGGGCTGCAACCTAGAATTGAAAAAAGGCACGTTGATTACACTCTTTTGAAAAAATGGTTCAAGTTTATTCAGCCAGTTTTCCATCATAGTCTCCTGGAATGATACAGCACAGAAGATCATTCAGCCCATCGTGTCTATGTGGTTCTGCCACACAATTAGAACAGCATCTTTTCTTCCTCGTCATCTTTTCAAAAGTCAATATTACATTTATTTCCAGTACCATTCAATGCATTGTAAGCCACAACTCAATCAGGAATAGGTAATTTTACCTCATGCTCTTTTGCCTATCATTTAAGGCAAGGGTTCCCAACCTAGGGTAAATTTACCCCCAGGGGGTAAATTTGTTGATTCTGGATTTGTACATATTTTTTCTCATTGACTGACTTTGTTTGGTTCCGGTATACCGGTATCAGTTCATCATTAGTATTCATAAATAAGTGAAATAACATTGTTAGGTGCTATTAAAGTTGCCAGGGGTAAACGGGAAGAAAAAGGTTGGGAACCCCTGATTTAAGGTGCGGTACTCAGATTTGAATTGAATACATTTTATTAGCCAAGTATGTTTACATACAAGGAATTTGAGTAGGTGCTTTGCTCGCAAGCATGGGGCGGAAAACCCGGGGGGGGGAAGAGGGGACACGTCCCCCCCATGTTTTGAGAGGTGGGCGACATCCCCGCCAGGTTAACCTGCCTGGGCTTGCGGGAAATATGGCCAGCGCGGAGAGGCAGCGCTGGTGTCCCGTCAGTCCAGACAGGGCTGTTAGTTAACCCGGTGAGACAGGCAGTTGAGCTGCATTTAGCGCTGGATTGAGCCTCCGAAGCCTCGCGTGAATGTGCGCGCGCGGCCGCCAAAAAATTGTATCCCCCGTCCCCTCCATGTTTTGATAGTGAGTTCCGTTCTTGCTCGCAAGTAACAACACGATATATAGTCGACAATTAAAAATGAAACATTATAATTTAAAAATGTGAAACATTTAATTTAAAACTGTTTGTGGAAAAAAGCTGTTTTTATGTCTGGCTGTGACGGCTTTGACAGTCCGGAGTCGCCTTCCAGAGGGAAGTGCTTCAAAGAGTTTGTGGCCAGGGTCAGGGATGATCTTATCCGCTTGCTTCCTGGCCCTTGCAATGTACAGTTCGTTGATTTGGAGGGGGGGGGGGAGAGGAGAGGTTGCAGCCAACAACCTTCTCGGCTGATCGAACGATGAGCTACAGCCTCCGGATGTCATGCTTGGTGTCTGAGCCAAACCAGACCTTGATGGAGAAGGCGAGGACAGACTCTATGATGGCAGTATAAAACTGGACCATCATTGCCTGTGGCAGATTGTGTTTCCTCAAATGCTGCAGGAAGTACATCCTCTGTTGAGCCTTTTTGACCATGTAGTCGACGGTGGCCTCCCATTTAATGTCCCTGGAGATGATGGTTCCAAGGAACTTAAATTACTCCACAGATGTGACTCCCCATCATGGATCAGTCCAATCAAGGTTGTGCCAAACTTGAGAAGCTTGACAGATGATTCTGTTGAGGTGCAGTCGTTGGTGTAGAGAGAGTAAAGGAGAGGGGAGAATACGCAGCCTTACAGCGGGTCTGAGTTGTGTTTTCCCAGCCTCACATGCTGCTTCCACGTCCCCCCTCGCAATTGGCCCTGACCTTACTCTTTTACCCCTTCTCAAACTTAATTCGAGAATCTTTTGTAATTTTTCCTGTACTCACTTCCCCTTCAACTCCATCTTTATACTCCCAATTTGTCAATCCCTCCCCCCACTATTTAGTTTAAACCCACACGTGTAGCCCTAGCAAATCTGCCTGCCAGAATGTCGGTCGCCCTCCAGTTAAGGTGTAGCCCGTCCCTTTTGTACAGGTCACCCCTACCCCAGAAGAGATCACAATAGTCTATAAATCTAAATCCTTGCTCCCTGCACCAGCCCCTCAGCCACATATTCAGATCCCCTATCTCCCTGTTCCTGTCCTCACTAGCATGAGGTACTGGAAGCAATCCAGAGAGAACACCCTAGAAGTCCTGCTTTTCAGTCTTCTTCCTAACTCTCTGAACTCGCGCCGGAGAACCTCCTTCCTCTTCCCGATGTTGTTTGTGCCTACGTGTACAACCACTGCCAGCTGTGAGATGTGGACCAAATACAGGCAAATGAGACTAGCCCAGAAAGCCAATTTGCTTTGCATAGGCAAATTGGCCCAAAAGGCTTTATGACTCAAAGATACTGGGAGCAAAATCCTTTACACAAGAACTGAAGTGCCAATCTGCATACTAAATAGCAGAGGCATCTTCCCTTAGGCTGGTATGCAATTCCACAAGTTGCAGATCATTTTAAAATTCAGCGGCATTGCTTTGTCCAGTTGTCATGGTAAAGAACAGGAGGAAATTATTGGCTCCATGAACACTCTAATCCATAGAGATGGCAGACCCCAGCACACAAGTGTAAAACAAAATCCAGCATCGAAATGTCTGCAGTGGATTTCAGCCAGAAGCATCCAATTGTGGATATTTAATCGTCTCCCATAGCCCCCCCCCCAGTTCCCTGTGACCACAGGAGGCCTAAATGCAACACATTGATGAGAATGTGGGGGAATAAATAGGGTTGATCTGAATGGATATTTGATGGCATGACATCAACTCAGTAGATCAAAGGGCCAGTTTGCAAATTGCATTATTCTATAATATTAATCAAGGTCCTCATCAAAATAATCCCCACAGTGATAGTTTTATATTTCAGATCATTTGCTAAACTATAACAGCTGAACTACAGTATTGATCCAGATTTTCTATAATGAGCTTTTTAAATGGCGATATACAAACACAACAACATTTAAACAGGAGGTAGACAAAAGTGCTGGAGAAACTCAGCGGGTGCGGCAGCATCTATGGAGCGAAGGAAATAGGCAACGTTGGTTCCTTCGCTCCATAGAAGCTGCTGCACCCGCTGAGTTTCTCCAGCACTTTTGTGAACCTTTGATTTTCCAGAATCTGCAGTTCCTTCTTAAACATTTAAACAGGAACATGGATAGGAAAGGTTAAGGGATATGGGCCAATTGTGAGCAAATGACCGAGCTTAGAAGGGGCATCCTGGTTTGCATGGATGAGTTGGACCAATTTGGCATGTTTCTGCACTGTGTGGTTCTATGATACAGCTACAGGACTTCTACAGTGTAGTAACAATAACATATCAAATATGCCTAACTTACATAAAACTAGAGAAATACTACTCCATGTAAACAGTGGCAGGAAGAAGGAAGTGTTTAAGAAGGAACTGCAGATGCTGGAAAATCAAAGGTACACAAAAAAGTTGGAGAAACTCAGCAGGTGCAGCAGCATCTATGGAGCGAAGGAAATAGGCAACGTTTCGGGCCGAAACCCTTCTTCAAACCCTTCTTGTGTACAGCAGGAAGATGGAAGATGGGTTTACTTTCACTTTTAGCAAATAATCCTCTTTCTCAGCTAGGGCAGTAGATGGCATAAGCTCATCAGCAAAGTTTATGCAACATTCATCTTGACCATTGGATTCTACAACAAGGAGCGTAGATTTGACAAGGCTAGACTTGCAGCCTTTTGGTGAAAGGAAGTATTCCATAGCGCAAGCAGGAAGTATTCCATAGGGCAAGAATAGACCAAAGTTAACGTGACTATCAATACAAATTTAGCAGATTTGACTGCTTCAACAAAACTTGCAGACAAAATGCTAATTAAAATTCTCACCAGTTCTCCTCACTCCAGTGACCATCTCGGGATTCCATGATGTGGAAAGTATAGGCATGGCGCGATTTATCTGATGTGTTTAAAGCACTTTTGTGCACAACCTGTCCATGAATTAGGATAAGACCACCTGTACACAGCAGATTAACTAATTACATGTATGCTTTGTTTACACTTTCACAGAGCTCTTAATTTATTTCTAAAACATAAGAATATAACATTTTAAACCAGTTTTTCCATATCTTTTTGAGATCCTAAAACCAGTGCACTTTACTTTAGACCAAGCAGAAAGCTCACCAGAATGTAATGGTGTAATCTAATCTAATGCAAACCTAATCTCATAGTTCAGTCTGAAGGAGGGTCCCAACCCAAAACGTCATCTGTCCATTCCCTCTACAAATGCTGCCTGACTCACTTGAGTTCCTCCAACACCTTGTGTTTTGCTAATCTCTCATAGTCCTGTTATGCTCACAAAGATTTCTGGCATCATCTCAACTGCTTCACATAATGACTGTTCCTCCCAATTAAGTACTTATTATCTGCTGCAGTAACCATAACTGCACAGCACAATACTGTATATTAAGACACCATATAATAGTACATACAAAGCATTATAGCTAACCAGCCTAGTCAAAAACAAATGATATTTACCTTTCTTTACTGGAACAGAGATGAATTCATCATCTGGATAATTACGTTCCTGTCCCATAAATTTGATCAGAGGATGCTCTCCTTTTGGGCTTCGCAACATTCTCCGTGTAATGCCAGCTGTAAACAGTTATTTACATGATACCCATGTAATCAGCAGGAACTGATAATCCTGGCTCTTCATTCAGTAATTACACTCTTATTACGGTATTATATTATGTAAGTATTCACTTCACACTAGTCCGTACTGGTACGATGGGTCAAATACATTCACTGCAATGTATTTCCACGATAATTTCACTAGGTCCTATGTCGTACACATTCCTCAGCCTTGAAAATATCAGCAGCCTCTGCTTGTGTCAGTGGTTGGAATCAGACATCTTCCAGTAATAGTGGCCCTCTGTCAGAAGAGTAACCACCATCCAGCAATCTGCCACAGTCATACAATTGAAGTTGGACACCACTCCTTGGTTCAATAATTCTCTACTACCCAAACCACCGTCTTCCCAAGTACTTTCCTTTGCAGGCGCAAGAGATGCAACACCTGTCCCTACACCTCCCTTCCACTCTTCCAGCTTTCTTCCCAACCCCCCTCCCACAATCAAACTGAAGAAGTGTCCCAACTCGAAATGTTACCAGACTACCTTTTCCAGAGATGCTGCCTGACCCGCTGAGTTACTCCAGCAATTGTGTCTTTATTTTGGGTAAATATATGGTTTTGTGGCGTAAAAAAATCATCATTGCCGAATTTATTAAATGATAGATTGCAAGCTTAGCAAAGTTACCACTGCTACCTTTGTGAGAGCCAGGGATGAACCACAGGCAGCCATTCTCCTCAGTTGAATCCTCGATTGCAATCCAAAAACCTGTGATGCTCCCAAGAGGTTCAGTGTACAAGAAAGTGGCATCTTGATGTGGGGTCACTGGAACAGCAAGAACAAGATAGACTGGCAATTAAATCAACTATCATCCTCTGACTGGACTGAAATCTGTTCATCAGTTCCAAATCCTAATAAACTATTGAGGCTGGTCAATTAAACATTTCCAGACAAGGACTGATAGATTTTATTTTAGTAATTAAGATTAGTGAGCCAAAGTAGCAAATAAAGTAGAGATCAGCCATAATTCAATTGAATGCCAAAACATCCTTTGGAATGTATAGGCTATTTCTATTTATATTCTACTAGACTAAGTGGGACCGGTTGGGTCCCAGTCACACAGGAGGCCTGGTCCCCCAACACAACCCATTCCCCAATGAAATATTCCACCACTCACCTGTTCCCCCAACGCAACGGTGGGAGCGTTCTGCAGCCGGGGACAGGGACGGCTTCAGGCGAGGAGCGTCCTGGAGCCAGGGGAGGGGGCACCGCCGCCTCATAGCTGGAAGCACGGCCTCGGCTGCTGTGTGTCCCCCCCGCCCCCCGTTCTTCAAAAGGCGCAGAAAGAACGAGCAAGTTCTGCAGATCCCGAGGTCCTTTCCTCTTCCTCTCCCCCCCACCCCCTACCCCCCCCCCCCCCTCCCCCCCCCCCCCCCCTCCCTCTCCCCCCCTCCCCCCCATCCCCACACCACCCCCCCCCCCTTCGTCAACCCCCCTCCCCCCTCCTCCACCCCCTTCCCCCTCCCCCTCTCTCTACCCCCTCTCTCCTTCCCCCTCCCTCCTCTACCCCCCCTCCACCCCCTGCCACCCTCTCTCCAACTCCTCTCTCCACACTCCCTCCCCCCCACTCCTTCCCCCCCCCCTCTCTACCCCCTCCCCCTCCCTCCTCCCCCCCATCCCCTCTCCCCTCTCGCCCCCACTCTCACCCCCCCTTCACCCCCGTGTGTGTGTGGGGGTATGGTTAGTGTGTGTGCAACGCCGCAGCCCCCCCCCCCACCCCGCAACCCCGCGTTGAGGGGGGGTGACCCAACGGGTCCCCCTTGGTCTAGTGTTCATTAAAATTGGAGTTACAATTTAAATCGTTTTGTTAGATTTTGTTTTCGAGCATTTCACAGCAGCAGTGACTGCCCTGAGCAGCACAATTATGATATTAGGCCTAATGTAGAGGTTGGGGAAACAGACCATCCTCTTGCCCTCTGAAAACTGGAAGGTGACCACACCAAGTGACCCCTACTTTCAAACACAAGTGACAGGCGAGCTGCTTATGATCTTATTGCCAAAAAATGATTTGTTATTAAACAAAATGAATCACTGTTTTGGTAATACATGTCCTCAGGGGAATTACCCTTATTATAATTGATTCCAGAGTGAACAGGAGAGTAGCCAGGTGAAAGGTTCGGTATGCATTAGGACTAGAGGGATGTTGTTTGGCCTTACCTTCTCCACCAATTCCTGGTTGCTGAAAAAAAAGTCAAGTTGTTACCACTTTTATAGCTTGCTTAAAATATTATCAAGGCATCCTTAGGTAAATTATACAAGCCAATTAACAGATGATAATTAATGCGCAATTGAAGAATTAATATTAGTGGCAAGACTTCTTATATTTAGTGATATAATCGTGTCAAATAAGCCAGTGACTTCATTGGAATAGTCATTTTATATGACTGGAAAATTAAGCCAGGATGTTTAAAGTGATTGGAGAAACCAAATGTAGAATGGGTAATTGCAGGACATTTTCGCACATGCAGCCCCCATGAATTAGCCGCTGCAGGCATCCACAGATGTGCTGCATCAATCTATTTCAACGTGGTTCTGTTTTAACTGCAAGATATTAGGATAATTATTACTTTGACAGTTGTAATTTGCATTCTATTAGAGACACACCCACAATCATTCTCTTCACCTCTAATGTAAAACATACTCGTTTACTCACTTTCCCCAATATGATGTTGGATCCTTGACCTGAAACTTAGCCTATCTTTCTCCTCACTGAGATGCTTGAATTGTCGTATGCTTCCTGAATTTTCTTTTTGAATTTGAGCAAAACACAATGTGCTGGAGGAACTCGGTAGGTCAAGCAACAACCACAAAAAATCTTTCAGCACCCAGACATGTGGAATCTATTCCACTGAGAAAATATCAAGACAAATCTCTTCACATACCTTAAAGATGTACATGCTCTGCACAATGACAGGTTCCTTTAGATCTAACTTCAGGGCCACTTCCTATAACAAAGATACAACATCCTTGTTTGAAAAGGATAAATAATTTCTCCCATTCATTTGATTCATTTTTGAAACATTCCCTAACTAAAGAAACCAAGCTCCAAGCCTCTGTTGCAACCACTGTTATTCATAGTAAGTGATTGCAAAAGGGAGTGTATTGTTCCCCCCCCCTCCCTCCTATGGAGGGCCAAGCAACTTAAATGAACTCAAGGAAGATATTCAAACTTTTAGGTTAACCACCAGGGATATAGAAACATAGAAATTAGGTGCAGGAGTAGGCCATTCGGCCCTTCGAGCCTGCACCGCCATTCAATATGATCATGGCTGATCATCCAACTCAGTATCCCGTACCTGCCTTCTCTCCATACCCCCTGATCCCCTTAGCCACAAGGGCCACATCTAACTCCCTCTTAAATATAGCCAATGAACTGGCCTCAACTACCGTCTGTGGCAGAGAGTTCCAGAGATTCACCCACTCTCTGTGTGAAAAAAGTTCTTCTCATCTCGGTTTTAAAGGATTTCCCCCTTATCCTTAAGCTGTGACCCCTTGTCCTGGACTTCCCTAACATCGGGAACAATCTTCCTGCATCTAGCCTGTCCAACCCCTTAAGAATTTGTAAGTTTCTATAAGATCCCCTCTCAATCTCCTAAATTCTAGAGAGTATAAACCAAGTCTATCCAGTCTTTCTTCATAAGACAGTCCTGACATCCCAGGAATCAGTCTGGTGAACCGTCTCTGCACTCCCTCTATGGCAATAATGTCCTTCCTCAGATTTGGAGACCAAAACTGTACGCAATACTCCAGGTGTGGTCTCACCAAGACCCTGTACAACTGCAGTAGAACCTCCCTGCTCCTATACTCAAATCCTTTTGCAATGAAAGCTAACATACCATTCGCTTTCTTTACTGCCTGCTGCACCAGCATGCCTACCTTCAATGACTGGTGTACCATGACACCCAGGTCTCGCTGCATCTCCCCCTTTCCCAATCGGCCACCATTTAGATAATAGTCTGCTTTCCCATTTTTGCCACCAAAATGGATAACCTCACATTTATCCACATTATACTGCATCTGCCAAACATTTACCCACTCACCTAGCCTATCCAAGTCACCTTGCAGTCTCCTAGCATCCTCCTCACAGCTAACACTGCCCCCCAGCTTAGTGTCATCCGCAAACTTGGAGATATTGCCTTCAATTCCCTCATCCAGATCATTAATATATATTGTAAATAGCTGAGGTCCCAGCACTGAGCCTTGCGGTACCCCACTAGTCACTGCCTGCCATTGTGAAAAGGACCCGTTTACTCCTACTCTTTGCTTCCTGTTTGCCAGCCAGTTCTCTATCCACATCAATACTGAACCCCCAATGCCGTGTGCTTTAAGTTTGTATGCTAATCTCTTATGTGGGACCTTGTCGAAAGCCTTCTGGAAGTCCAGATACACCACATCCACTGGTTCTCCCCTATCCACGCTACTAGTTACATCCTCGAAAAATTCTATAAGATTCGTCAGACATGATTTACCTTTCGTAAATCCATGCTGACTTTGTCCAATGATTTCACCACTTTCCAAATGTGCTGCTATCCCATCTTTAATAACTGACTCTAGCAGTTTCCCCACTACCGATGTTAGACTAACTGGTATGTAATTCCCCATTTTCTCTCTCCCTCCCTTCTTAAAAAGTGGGGTTACGTTTGCTACCCGCCAATCTTCAGGAACTACTCCAGAATCTAAAGAGTTTTGAAAGATTATTACTAATGCATCCACTATTTCTGGAGCTACTTCCTTAAGTACTCTGGGATGCAGCCTATCTGGCCCTGGGGATTTATCGGCCTTTAATCCATTCAATTTACCCAACACAACTTCCCGGCTAACCTGGATTTCACTCAATTCCTCCAACTCCTTTGACCCGCGGTCCCCTGCTATTTCCGGCAAATTATTTATGTCTTCCTTAGTGAAGACGGAACCAAAGTAGTTATTCAATTGGTCCGCCATATCCTTGTTCCCCATGATCAACTCACCTGTTTCTGACTGCAAGGGACCTACATTTGTTTTAACTAATCTCTTTCTTTTCACATATCTATAAAAACTTTTGCAGTCAGTTTTTATGTTCCCTGCCAGTTTTCTTTCATAATCTATTTTCCCTTTCCTAATTAAGCCCTTTGTCCTCCTCTGCTGGTCTTTGAATTTCTCCCAGTCCTCCGGTATACTGCTTTTTCTGGCTAATTTGTACGCATCATCCTTCGCTTTGATACTATCCCTGATTTCCCTTGTTATCCATGGATGTACTACCTTCCCTGATTTATTCTTTTGCCAAACTGGGATGAACAATTTTTGTAGTTCATCCATGCAGTCTTTAAATGTCTTCCATTGCATATCCACCGTCAACCCTTTTAGAATTAATTGCCAGTCAATCTTGGCCAATTCACGTCTCATACCCTCAAAGTTACCTTTCTTTAAGTTCAGAACCATTGTTTCTGAATTAACAATGTCACTCTCCATCCTAATGAAGAACTCAACCATATTATGGTTACTCTTGCCCAAGGGGGCACGTACAACAAGATTGCTAACTAACCCTTCCTCATTACTCAATACCCAGTCTAAAATAGCCTGCTCTCTCGTTGGTTCCTCTACATGTTGATTTAGATAACTATCCCGCTTACATTCCAAGAAATCCTCTTCCTCAGCACCCCTGCCAATTTGATTCACCCAATCTATATGTAGATTGAAGTCGCCCATTATAACTGTTTTGCCTTTGTCGCACGCATTTCTAATTTCCTGTTTGATACCATCTCCAACTTCACTACTACTGTTAGGTGGCCTGTACACAACACCCACCAGCGTTTTCTGCCCCTTAGTGTTTCGCAGCTCTACCCATACCGATTCCACATCCTCCAAACTAATGTCCTTCCTTTCCATTGCATTAATCCCCTCTCTAATCAGTAACGCTACCCCACCTCCTTTTCCTTTCTCTCTATCCCTCCTGAATATTGAATATCCCTGGATGTTCAGCTCCCAGCCTTGGTCACCCTGGAGCCATGTCTCCGTGATCCCAACTATATCATAGTCATTAATAGCTATCTGCACATTCAACTCATCCACCTTATTACAAATGCTCCTTGCATTGAGACACAAAGCCTTCAGGCTTGTTTTTACAACATTCTTACCCCTTATACAATTATGTTGAAAAGTGGCCCTTTTTGATTTTTGCCCAGGTTTTGTCTGCCTGCCACTTTTACTTTTCACCTTGCTACCTATTGCTTCTACCCTCATTTTACACCCCTCGGTCTCTACGCTCACACATTTAAGAAACCCTTTCCCTTTAACTCCATCCTCCACTATCCCATTCGACACCCCACCCCCCTTATTCAGTTTAAAGCCACCCGTGTAGCAGTGGCAAACCTGCCTGCCAGAATGCTGGTCCCACACCTGTTAAGATGCAATCCGTCCCTTTTGTACAGTTCCCCCTTACCCCAAAACAGATCCCAGTGATCTAAGAATCTAAATCCCTGCCCCGTGCACCAGTTCCTCAGCCACACGTTCAGGTCCCGTATCTCCCTGTTCCTGCTCTCGCCAGCACGGGGAACTGGAAGCAAACCGGAGATAACAACCCTGGAGGTCCTGCTTTTCAACATTTTTCCGAGCTCTCTAAAGTCACGCTGCAGAATATTCATCCCCTTCTTTCCGACATCGTTTGTGCCGACATGCACTACCACTTCCGGATGTTCACCTTCGCCCTTGAGGATTTTCTGCACTCTGTCCGTGACATCCTGGATCCTGGCACCGGGAAGGCAGCACACCATCCTTGCATCCCGTCTGTTGCCGCAGAAACCCCTGTCCGTACCTCTCACGATGGAGTCTCCCACTACAATGGCCTTGCCTGCCTTAGGCCTTTTTGGTTTTGGCTCAACAGCCCTATTCGCATCGCAAGCCAGTCCGCCGCTCACGTCTTCTGTCCCAACAGCTTCTAAGCGGATGAACCTGTTTACAAGAGGTACACCACCCGGGGACGTTGGCATTCCATGCTTCCCTCCCTTTCTCACTGTCTCCCACCTTCTCTCTTCCAGTACCTTAGGTGTAACAATCGTACTGTAGGACTTGTCGAGGAACGACTCCGTTTCTCGTACGAACCGGAGGTCATCCACTTGCTTCTCCAGTTCCCCAACACGGCCCTTCAGGAGCTGTACCTGGATGCACTTTTCGCATTTGTAGCAGCTAGAGGCACCAGCGGTGTCCTTGACCTCCCACATACTGCAAGCATCGCACTGAATCAGCTTGCCTGACATCTCCTTCTTTTGTCTCTACCTCTCAAGCGTATTGCGTGGTGTCCTCTCCGAAGACTCTCGAGCCAAAGACTCACACTTTTCTCACAGGGCACTTCACTCACTGCCGCTCGCTAAGAGCTGTCCTGCTTAAATTGACTGATAAATTGCCTGATTTACCAATTTACAAAGCAAATTCCTCAGTTTTCAACTGTTTTCACCCATCTGACTCACTTCTCTCCTCCCACTTGGGCTAGAGCCAATCAGTCGTATCTCTTGCTAATCTGCTGCTGCTGCTGTTGTTCCTCCCAAATCTACAGCAGTTCTCAGAATGAAACTATGAAACTGAGCCAAGAATAATGGATAACAAATTCAAAATATTTTCCAGTTCATCAAAGCAAAGTAACAATGAGCATACCTTGTGCAGAAATGCAAATTTACCAAGGGCATGCAAAAGATAAATGGAAAAACTCAAGCTAAATTGACAATATACAGGTAGAACAGGTTAAAAGCCAAGAGGGTTTACATGCTGTGATCAACCAATGTTATAAAGTTCAGCTGGATTGCAAAAGTAAAATCAATAAAATCATTTAATTATAATGGGGTTACATGGACCAAAGACGTTTCCCAACACATTTCAAACCCATGCTTGTTGCTCCAGATGGCACAGTTTGAAGTTTTTGAAACTCACCATTGCCTTCTTCCTCGTAGAAAATTGAAAAAACAAACACCTCATTATACTATCCCAAGGCCAGCCTTGGTCCTTAATACTAAATGCACCAAAAAGCATTTATAAAGATATAGGGAGTTTTTGTAAGATAAAAAAAAGGAAATAGAATTAGGGCAGAGATGGGATAGGCAAAGCCACCAAGACATTTGTACACGTGAATGATACATTTTAATCTGAAGAATTGCTAAACCAGGTTCTAATATGAACCATGGAGTCAAAGAGTGATGATGCACAAGACAAGATATGAAGGAGGCCAGGAGCCTACCATTAGAACACTGGAATAATCAAGGCATAAGAATCTTAAGCAAAACAACGTGCTGGAGAAACTCAGCAGATGAGTCAGCATTTGTGGAGGGAATAAGCAGGTGATGTTTTGGGTCAGGACCCTACTTCAGTCCGAGTTCCTCCAGCAGTTTTTTTTTGCACTAGAATTATCAAGCATGGATGCTTCAAAAGTATTGAGGGTTGCAACAGTATTTGAATGATAGCAAGAGGAGATCCAGGGCATGGAATAAGCCGATCTTAGTGTTAAATACGATAGAGAGATGGCCACTAGCTTTGAGACTAAGCAGATGTTGAGATTAGTCAGTGTCCAAATCAGTCTGAAACTGTTGTCGGTTAAATCTAGATTCTGCTCATCTAAAGTTGCAGAGAAAGGAATGTTGGAAATGAAATTAACAGGAATGTTATTTTTAATTAGGAACAGATGATTTAAAATAACAAACAAATCCAGTCAGATTTAGCATTGGAAACATTGGGCATTACTGTTAATAAATTTCCACATCCCAATGGTTATGGTGGCACTCTATTGCGCTGATCGTTAACTCAAGACAGACCTACCTTCACTTTAGGTGAAAACGTGAGATTTTTGAATGCAGGTTCCCTGGCATGAAGTGCTATGGAGAAGACAGAGTCATGTTAATAGGAGCAACTGTGTGAAAGAACATAAAGTGAGACATTAGAATTAGGTGCAAGTGTGAATGTGATACTCCATCAGTTGCATCTACTACTAGCATGCAGTGCTAGGTGAAGCTTTTATTGAAATCTGATGACAGAGTCAGAGCATGGAAACCAGCCCTTTGGCCCAATTCGTCCTTGCTAAGATACCCCAACTAACTAAGTCCCACTTGCCCAGCTTTGGTCCATATCACTCGAAACCATTCCTATCCATGAAATTGTCAAAATGTCTTTTAAGTGTTGTTATTATACCTGCCTCACTTCCTCCGACAGCTCATTCCATTTACCCACAATGAAACTGAGTTATTAGGGTTGACAGAGTTATCAAAGGAAATGGAAGTTTGGTTAATGCAATAACTACTTTAATTTTTCACATTGATATTTCTAATTCACCAAATAAACATACATTGAAATAAAGAACATGTGCAACAAATAGGATTTTCCACTCTGTGTAGAATTACATAATATTTCAACTGGCCTCAGTTATCCTGGATTAAATAATGCAAAAAAACTATCACGCACTTTGCACTAATAAATTAATGATAAACAGTAAACCAAGCCATCCGAAACCCAACCTGGAGCAAGCACAAAGCCTGGCAATTCATGCAAGACCCCATAATCTGTCTGCTTTTAGCTGATATTTATAAACTAAAATTTTCACAAAAGTTTAAAGTAAATGCTGTTGGTTCCTTTGTTAATATCAAACACAATGGAAAGAGAATGAACG
>NC_073407.1:15948256-16115756 GCF_028641065.1 Leucoraja erinaceus
CACCATTCCACCACGTTGCCTTGTGAGGTGGCAGGCCGGCCTAATCCGAAGGTAACCTGGGTGAAAGATGGCCGCCCGCTTAGTGACCAGAGATACATGCAGATGTTTGCCAACGGAACGCTGCACATCCCACAGGTCCAGCTTGCTGACGCGGGATGGTACACCTGCATTGCCCGCAACAAAGTCGGGGTGGTCAGTGTGGACAGGACTCTGGTGGTGCAGGGTGAGGGCTCATTGTCTTCCACGTCTTGGTAGCATTTGGGTCAGGGGTGTTAATTGGCAATTTAACATTGCCAGCTTTGCTTGGCGTGCATGCATCCTTAATGTGAATGTCAATGACACCACCTCATGTAATGCTCGTTATTACTGGGACCCCCCTCCTCGAATCCAACCATTCCACCAACTCCTGCTACACAGCTGGTATCCTACATTGCATGAGGAAGCTCTCTCTCTGCCAGGTTAGATGTCATAGAGGTGCCCCTACAGTTTTTAGAGATAGTCATGAAGCAAGGAACCACAGGGCAGGTGGCTCAATAACCAATATGAATCATACTACAGGGAAACAGGCCCTTCAGTCCAGATTCAGATTCAGATTCAATCTTTATTGTCATTGTGCAGTGTACAGTACAGAGACAATGAAATGCAGTTAGCATCTCACCCAGAATAGCGAACATAGAATAATGATAAATAAATATATATATGTACATACATTAGTAGTAGTGCAATTGTTCTGGGGGAAGGAATGTCCGGGGAGGGGGACTGGCAATCAACAAGGTGCAGTAACAGCCATAGGGAAGAAGCTGTTCCTGAACCTGCTGGTCCGGCAACGGAGAGACCTGTAGCGCCTCCTGGATGGGAGGAGGGTAAACAGTCTGTGGCTGGGGTGAGAGCAGTCCTTGGCGATGCTGAGCGCCCTACGCAGACATTGCTTGCTTTGGACAGATTCAATGGAGGGGAGTGAGGAACCGGTGATGCGTTCGGCACTTTGCCTATGCCCACCAAGATGCCCCATCTACACCAACCCCACCTGCTCGCGTTTGGGCCATATCTCTCGAAACCATTCCTATCCATAAATCTGAAATGGAATCTGTTGGAAGTTCCGAGTAGATGGGTGGGATGTGTGGGAGGGAAGGTGTGCGCCCAATCCTGGCTCCATCAGGCCACATTTCCTTGTGCTCTCTTTTGACCCAGTTCCACCGTTGATCTTGCTTGGCCAGTCAGAGTTTTCGGTGCTGGAGGATTCGCAGGTCCTCCTGCCCTGTGCTGTCCAGGGATTGCCCGTGCCTGCGGTGTATTGGGAAAAGGATGGTGTCACCGTGCCTGATGCCCCGGGGAGGTTCACAGCACTGCAGTCTGGCGAACTGATAGTGGAAAATACAACGGTAGGTAGCATCGCAACACCAAGTTGTACCCGTGTCAGTAACATGACCACAAGCGCACACTTGTCCTCCTGCCAGGCTAGTCTCAATTCAAAGGTCCAGTCTCTCCTGAAGGTTGGCACTGTAGCACTGTTTTATGGGCAACCCTCCAACACATGGTGGGCTTCTGAAATCTAATAAATATATTCATCATGAGGTATTGGTTTAGATTTATTATTGGCACGTGTACTGAGTGGAACATGAAAAGCTACATGCTATTCAATCACATCGAGAGTGTTTAATTGTCATATGTTCCAGCAGCTGAACAATAAATTTCTTATTGCATCTTAACTAGTACGTGAGTGTAATCACGCACAGATAAACATATAATAACAAATAACACTTAATAAACCCAATACTAAGCAGGCATAATAGTGCAATACCAAAGTCTGTTGTGCAATCAAAACACAGACCATAGGAGATCATCGTTACTGAGGTTAGTGTTTGTCGAGTTCAAGAGCCTGATAGTTGCTGGAACAAAGCTGTTCCTGAACCTGGTGGTCATGGTTTTCAAGCTGCTGTAGCTTTTGTAGCAGTGAGATGAGAGCGTGGCCAGGGTGGTGTGGGATCTTGATGGTATTGGCTGCCATATTGGCTGCCACTTTGATGGGGACGTCGGTTTGAGTTTTCTTCAGGGAAGTCCTGTAACCACACAGAGGGAGATGAAATCTCTGACCTACATTGTTTCCACCCTTCTGCAGCCAGAGGATGCCGGCGTCTACACGTGTACAGCAGTCAACCCTGTAGGCAAGGACAGCCATCGCATTCACCTGTCGGTGAGCGTTCAGCCTGCATTCACGGAGCTCCCTGCTGACGTGTCCCTCCACAAGGGTGAAAGGCTGCTGCTGACGTGTGCAGCAAAGGGACTGCCCACCCCCTCCATCAGCTGGACATTCAATAACAAGCCCATCGCAGGTACGCAGGGGAGGAAGCTGGTGCATTCTAATACCATTCCCTGTTGAACAAGAGTGTCATCTTCATGCAAGTGCAATGGTTCATAATATATTTATAACCCTCTGTTTTGTTGCTTGGCCTCCTCCTTTTATGGAATACTACAGCGCGGAAACAGGTCCTTGGGACAAACTCATCCATGCAATTAAGATGCCCCGTCTAAACTAGCGAGCTTTTGCAAGCTATTGGTCCCTATCCCTCTCAACCTCTCCAATCCATGTACCTGTCCAAATGTACTTTAAATGTTGTTATTGTACCTGCCTCAAGTACTTTTTGTGACATACTTGTACACTCTGGAATTTAGGATGAGAGGGGATCTTATTGAAACATATAAGATTATTAACGGTTTGGACATGCTAGAGGCAGGAAAAATGTTCCCAATGTTGGGGGAGTCCAGAACTAGGGGCCACAGTTTAAGAATAAGGGGTAAGCCATTTTAGTACGGAGACGAGGAAACACTTTTTTACACAGAGATTTGTGAGTCTGTGGAATTCTCTGCCTCAGAAGGCGATGGAGGCCAGTTCTCTGGATACTTTCAAGAGAGAGCTAGATAGGGCTTTTAAAAATAGTGGAGTCAGGGGATATGGGGAGAAAGCAGGAACCGGGTACTAATTGGGGATGATCAGCTATGATCACATTGAATGGTGGTGCTGGCTCGAAGGGCCGAATGGCCTACTCCTGCACGTATTGTCTATTGTCATGTGGACAAGGTCTAGTGGGATTAGGGCCAAAAACAGGCAAATGGAACTGGCTTAATAAGGGCATCGTGATCAACATGGACCAGTTGGGCCAAAGAGTCTGTGTCTGTGCTGAAAGACTCAATGACATCTTTGATCATCTCTGCTCACATAGACATCAGATGCTCTTCAGGAAAAGACCAGGATATCTGGAACTGACGTTCCATTAGTCAGGGAATAACAGGTGCAGAATATTCAGATTTAATCTATTTGTGTAGTTTGCATTATCAGTTGAAGTAGACAGCATCTTATTTCCCACATGTTCATTTATTCTCTAGCTGTTAGCCAGAGCACTATCTTTTCCTGAACAAAGAGATTTAATTACATATTCACAATTTACACAGTAATACATTAATCAAAACTGCTAGTTTAGTTTAGTTTGTTGTATTGTGTATCGAGAGACACTGAAAAGCTTTTGTTGTGTGCTAACCAGTCAGCGGGAAGACTATTCATGAGTATTCATGGGTGGCACAGCAGTAGAGTTGCTGCCTTACAGCGCCAGAGACCCGGGTCCATGTGGGTTTTCTCCGGGAGCTCCGTTCTTCTCCCACACACCAAAGATGTTCAGGTTTGTAGGTTAATTGACATGGTATAAGTGTAAATTGTCCCTAATGCCTGTAGGATAGTGTCAGTGTGCGATGATCGCTGGGCAGTGTGAGCCGAAGGACCTGTTTCCACAATGTATCTCTAAACTAAACTAAGCTAAACAAAAAAACTAAAATTACAATCAAACCACCCACAGACACATGACAAAGGGAATAACATTTAGTGCAAGATAAAATCCAGTTCATTTGTCCTGTTTGCACAGTTTGCCAACAACAACCATCAGATTATAACATTGTCAGCCATATTCACATCACACTCAAGCCCCCATTATTCTATGAAGGCCTCCAACCATCCCGTGAACGCCACGTACTCCCGCTCCAGAGACACACGAGCACCAACGTAAGTGGACGAAGGGCAGGCAATTGACTTGGGTAGAACCCGCCACCTTGGGCATGAATGGCCGTCTTGACCAGGGTCAGGAGAAAACTGACTGGCAAATTCCTCCCCCCTCCCCCATCATAACCAACCCCCTTCCCTCCATGTCGGGTGAACAAAGATCAGGAGCGCAGGACTGAAATGCATACCAGAGTACCACTCCTGCCTGACTCTATCTTGTCTTGCAGTGAGATCTTCCCAGACTGAAGGCCTGAGTGAACTACTGATCAAAAGGGTTTCCAAAGAAGATTCGGGAACGTACGTATGCACGGCAGAAAACATTGTGGGGGTGATCAGAGCGATTGGATTTGTCTATGTGAAAGGTAAGCCTATAACTTGCTCATGTCTGTCATGTGGCTTTTCCATTTGTTTCCCTTGGTTGCGAGGAACTATGACAACTTCCCGTTAATTTAACAGTGGCATGATTTGGAGACAATATTTATGTTCCAAATGTGGGGTAAAGATAGATGCTGTTGATCAATGAACCGGCAATGAGATGCTCAAAGGTGGAGTCTGGGAGCAGCTCGTCTGTAGCTGATCAGTGCAACACGGCGCAGCAGTAGAGTTGCTGCCTTACAACGTCAGAGACGCGGGTTCGATCCTGACTCCGAGTGTTGTCTGTCTGGAGTTTTTTGTACGTTCTCCCCGTGACCGCATGGGTTTTCCTTGGGTGGTCCGGTTTCCTCCCACATTCCAAAGACGTACAGGTTTGTAGGTTAATTGGCTTTGGTAACATTTGTAAATCAGTGCAAAACCAAACCCTCACTCTGACATAACTTGGTACTGCATTAGGGCAAAGGTAATCAGTGTTCTCCCATACCAAATGTGATGTTGAAGCTGCAAAAGACTGATAGAACTGCGTAGCACAGAAACAGGCCCTTCTGCCCACCTTATCCATGCCGACCATAATGGGCTGGTCCCATTTTCTTGTATTTGACCCATATCCCTCTAAACCCTACCTATCCATATGTGTGTCCAAAAGGCCTTTGTGAGTCGTGATTGTATCCGCTTCTGTTGCTTCCTCTGTCAGTTCATTCCAGATCCAGACTACTCTCTGAGTGTAAAAGTTGCCCTGGAGGTCCATCTTAAATCTCTCTTAATCCCTCTTTTGACATTAAAAAAAAAATAATAATTTAAACTGCAGCATTGTGTACTGCAGTGGTACTGTGGAGATACTGGTTTAAATCTATTCAGATGGGAAAACTAAATCCTGGCAAAATTAAATGATCTGAAATAAAAATATGACAATGTTAAATCCCAAACTATTGTAGTAGCACATCCAGTTCACTAATGTCACCCGAGGGTGGACACCGGCTGTTGTTATGCAATCCAGCCTACATGTCTTCCGAGCCATAGGAAGGTGACTCATGTCCACTGACAACTGGAATGGCCCAGCTAGATACCCAGTTTGGGGGCAATTGGGAATGGCCATTCTTAACTATCGGTGCAGTGAAATTGAATTAAGAAGAAAATAAATTAGAGAAGATAGATGGATGGATAGATGGATGGGTGGATGGGTGGATGGGTGGGTAGATGGATGGGTGGGTGGATGGATGGGTGGATGGATGGATGGATGGATGGATGGATGGATGGATGGATGGATGGATACTTTATTAATCCCTTTTCAGGGAAATTCATGTTCTTTTGCAGCACACCAATAAAAGTAAGGCACCACATTAAAGAAGTGTTTAACATAGAACATAAAAACATTCCCCCACAATGGTTCCCACTGTAAGGGAAGGCAACAAAGTCCAGTCCTTTTCCTCTTGTTCACCCCCTACTCGGGGCCTATTGAGACCTCCACAGTCCAAGGTACAGTGAATGGTTTGTTTTGCATAGAACCTGGTAAAATCATACAGTAGACCTCACCTGGGCAGTAGACAAGTGTCGCCAAGTTTTGGTGCTGACAACGTTACAAATGTTCACCGAACTGTCCCATCTACTGCCTGCCGCACGTGGTTCTCGAAGGCCCTCCTCACCCTCCCACAGCCCTCCTCACTCTCGCCAGTCCCCTCGCTCTCCGACGGCCCACCTTGCTCTCCAGGGTAAACTTCAAATACGTTACAAAAGCTAAGCTCCAAACAGGAAATGCTAGAGACACACGGCAGGTCGGGCAGCAAAGTTATTGTTTTCAGGCCAATGAACTTCCACCGGAGAGGGGCCAAGAGAGACTTTGAAAGCCCAACAGTAAGAGGTGATATTTTTGTGCTCCGTTTTCCAGAGGCGCCCGTTCTCTGGGGAGAGGTCAGTGCGTACCAGATGGAGCCTCTGGGAGGGAACGTCATCCTGAGCTGCGACGCACGTGGGGATCCAGTGCCGTCGATAAACTGGAATAAAGATGGCAGTCCGCTGACCGTCAGTAACCGCATTCGACAGATGAACAACGGGTCACTGGCGATTTACAGGACAGTGGTGAGTCAGGTTCCCGAGCCAACCGTTCGTGAAGCAAGCTTGAAAATCTTTCTACTCCTCGTTGTCCTGTCTTATTCTTTTCTCTCTTCTTTCTTCCTCTAATTTCTCCTGAAGCACTCCGTTTCTCCGCGCTGGCCTGCTCTTGTTGCTCTGCCATCCTGTGCTCTCCATTCACCTCCTTCCTGACTGAGGCTGCAGACTTTGCGTGTGCTCCTACCTTTCCAGCCCTGCCGCTGAACCAAGAGGTAAGGCTGAACTCGGACATTTTTCAACCACGTCACCCGACAAAGATTAGAGCACAGAGGGACTGCACCCCTGAAGTAAACGCTCTCTTACAAATGTCCACCTGTCTCAATGGCCATGCGTTTGATTTGGCTGAAGAGCGAACAGGTTGAATCGTGCAGGGCGGTGACCCTTCTTCAGATTGATGTCAGCGATCCATGTTCGATGGTTTTACTATACGTTTCCCAAACAGACTTGCTCACACCATGATCACACATTCCCAAAGTAAGGTGAAAGGTCTTGGTGTCAGCTGTTTGCTAATGGTGGAGCTTTATTCCCATGATGTGCTGTTTTGGTGAGTGTGCTGTGAGGCAGCTCAGGCTACATCGAGGACCGGACACATTGGGATGGCCACCTCTAGTGTACACCTCACATCTGCTCCAGTATGTCCGGAGGGGCAGGCTCATGTCAAGAGGGGCAAGCAAAGTGCTCCCCACCACACTCACACCCTTCTCACCGGTCAAGCCATTTCTACGGTTGGATATCTATATTTTCTCTCAATGATCTGCCTCGTGAGCAAGTGAACGCTCTTTATCCCAGGGGAGCGGATTCTAAAACTAGAGGTCATAGGCTTGAGGTCAGATGGGAGAGATTCCAGAGGCAACCATTTCACTCGGAGGGTTAGTCCATATCTGGAATGAGCTGCCAGAGGAAGCTATAGGAACAGGTACAATTACGACATTTGGACAGATATATGGATAGGAAGCGTTGAGAAGGCTCTGGGCCAAATGCAGGTAATGGGGCGAGTCCAATATGCCAACTTGGCCAACATGGGCAAGAAGGGCCGAAGGGCCTAATTCAGTGCTATGACCCTATGACTTTGTCTTTCGGACAGAATGAAGACGCAGGAGCTTACAACTGTGTGGCGAAGAACGAAGCTGGGGTTGTTGAACGGAAAGTTACGCTGATGTTACAGAGTAAGTCACTGGCAATGGGCTCCATTAGATCGGTGGGGGGTGGGGTGGTGGGAATGATGCTCAGGTATCAGAGGGGAATATGTCTCTGCCCATGCCCCATATGTCATCTGAGCCTGGGCAGCTTGACTCAAAATGCCTTCTCTTTCTGCAGGTGCCCCTGTCTTCACCTTGAAACCCTCAGATACAGTGGCAGAGGTCGGGGACAGAGTCCAGTTGCACTGTCAGGCGGGGGGAGAGCCACCGCCTGTGGTGGAGTGGACCCACAATGCACAGCCGGTCAGAGAGAACGGGCGCCTGGCGGTGCTGGCCAATTCCACGCTGCAGATCCTGTCCATTAGCGTGCAGGACGCAGGAGAATATGAGTGTGTGGCGCGGAATCTCCTGGGCAATGCCTTTGTGAGGATAGCTGTCACTGTGCAAGGTAGGGACGAGGCAGAGACACGAGTGTTTAATTGTCAAATGTACTGGCAATGGAGCAAGGAAATTCCTACTTGCCCTGAAGGACAAAAATTGTTGGAGTAACAGCAAGTCAGCTAACAACTCTGGAGAACATGGATAGATGGGCCGAATGGCCTGATATCATGCTGTACAGCACTTTGACTCTAATGGCAAGGTTTGTTAGGAGTATTGAGTTATTTCAAACATCAGGATTGTTTGATACATTAGGGATGGCACGGTGGCGCATCGGTAGAGTTGCTGCCTTACAGCACCAGAGACCCGGATTAGATCCTGTCTGTGTGGAGTTTGCACGTTCTCCCTGTGACCATGGTGGTTTCTCCACGTGCTCCGGTTTCCTCCCACATTCCAAATACCTACAGGTTTGTAGGTTAATTGGCTTCGGTAAAAATTGTAAATTGTCCCTAGTGTATGTAGGATAGTGCTAGTGTACAGGGATTGCTGGTTGGCACAGAATGGGTGGGCCGAAGGGCCTGTTTCCACGCTGCATCTATAAGCCTGTCTATAACCCTGTCAGAAGAGTTTGCTGGTAAAGTGTGCACTCTTCTCCCATTGGTGATCATCTTTGATGACCCTCGGACTATCCTTGATTGGACTTTGCTGGCTCTACCTTGTGCTAAATGTTATTCCCTTATCATGTATCTATTCACTGTAAATGGATCGATTGTAATCATGTGTTGTCCTTCTGCTGACTGGTTAGCTCGCAACAAAAAGCGTTTCACTGTACCTCGGTACACATGGCAATAAACTAAACTGACCTCCGATGGTTCTAATCAGTGACCTTCTCTCGTTCCAGTGCATGGAGGGTTCTCTGCATGGGTGGAGTGGGGACCTTGCAGCGCAACCTGCGGCGGAGGTGTGGTAGAGCGAATCCGTCTGTGTAACAATCCCTTGCCTGCCCACGGAGGGAGAGCCTGCCATGGTGCAGATGTCGAGTCCAGGCACTGCGACTCAACTCCGTGCCAAGGTAAGGATCTGAAGCCAACACTGGTTCTGATGGCCCTTTGGTTAGAGAATTATTCACGTGACCGGAATAATCTCATGGCAAGGGCACGCCATCAGCTGGTGACCATCTCCCTGCACAAGTTGGTGATGGAGGTTGAGCTCAAAAGCTCCCTGCACAGTGCCATCTACTGCCCAGTACTCCAACTACATCACTGTGGGCATCTGGTTTGTTGTCAGGTGTACCGAGATACAACAAAAAGCTTTTGTTAGTGCGCTATCCAATTAAATAAAATAATAATCTAAATGACTACAATCAAGCCATACGCAAGTACAACGCTTGTTCCCTATCCCTCATGAGAGACCTCTTCCACCCCTGCAACGGACTGTTCCAGCCGCTACGGTCAGGCAAACGCCTCCGTTGCCATGCAGTGAGAACGGAGAGGTTGAGAAGGAGTTTCTTCCCAGAGGCAATTCGGACTGTAAACGCCTATCTCACCAGGGACTAACTCTACAGAACGTTTTTCCTTCTATTATTTATTATGTAAAAGAATATGTGTGTTATGATTGTGTTTATAATTTGTTTTGTTGTTTTGTTGTTTGTCTTTTGCACAAAAGTCCGCGAGCATTGCCACTTTCATTTCACTGCACATCTCGTATGTGTATGTGACAAATAAACTTGACTTGACTTGACTTGACTCTAAACCTTTCCTATGAATGTCCCAATGTCCTTTGAATTATGTTATTACACCTGCCTCTCTGTATGAAAACTTTGCCCATCTGATTCCGATTACCTCTTCCCCCTTCCACCTTAAACCTATGTCCTCCAGTTGTTGATTCCCCAATATGTGAGTTTTTCTCAGCATTCATCCTCTCTATTCCCCTCATGATTTTATACTCCTCCATAACATCACCCCTCAGTCTCTTGTGCTCCAAGGAATAAGATCCTAGCCTGCCTGTAGCTCAGGGCATCAAGTCCCAGCAACATCCTTGTAAATCTTCTCAACAATCTTTCCTGCTTAATGGCATCCTTCCTGTAGTTCTCTCGTGTAATTTCCAAAGGAGAGATTCTGCCAGAGAGGTAAATAGAATATCAATATATATATATATCAAACTTACTCCAACATTTTGAGTCTACCTAGAATCTACATTTCCTTGTGTCTACATTACTGCTCCCCAGTGAAATAATCTAGAATCTATACTAAATAAATCTAAATCTAAATAAACCAGAATCTGCCTACTTTGGAGAATGTCTCCTCTCACCCACAGGGGCTCACTGAGACCCTCTGTCACTGCTCCCCCTCTGTTGTTCCCGCAGCTCTCCTGCTCTCCGACCATGTTCCGCATCTGCAGTTTCCCGTGGCTCCAGTTAACTCCGTGACATTTGTACTTGATGTTATTCCAAGTGCAGATTACATTAAGGACTATAAGATGATATATAGTTCCCTCTTGGCACATTCCTGCCTTTGGACGGGGTAATTCCTGATGTGGTGAGGGCTTTGACACTGGCCTGTTGCCGCTCGGAGTCTCAGCCTGAGCTCAGCTGTAGCAGACTCTGGCTGCCAGCCCAGCCCAGTCCATCACACAAACCAACCTCCCTTCCATTGACTCCATCGCTGCCCCGGCAAGGCCAGCAGCACAATCAAGGGCGAGTCGCACCCTGGCCACTCCCTCTTCTCCCCTCTCCCATCAGGCAAAATGTATAGAAGTGTGAAAACGCACACCTCCAGATTCAGGGACAGTTTCTTCCCAGCTGTTATCAGGCAACTGAACCATCCTACCACTAACTAGAGAGCAGTGCTGAACTACTATCTACCTCATTGGTGACCCTCGGACTGTCTTTCGTGGGACTTTGCTGGCTTTACCTTGCACCAAATGTTATTCCCTTATCATTCCCTTAAGCTGAGGGGCAGCAAGGGGGCTAGACTGGGAGGGATGGTGGGAGAGGGAGATGGAATGTGGGGAAAGAGGGAATACACTGTAGACGACTCGATTGTAATGATTTATTGTCTTTCCACTGACTGGTTAGCGCACAACAAAAGCTTTTCATCTTGGTACACGTGAAACATTGACCTGAACTGACATGGAGCGGCCGCTAACCCATGTTTCTTCTCGGCAGTGGACGGTCAGTGGACGGGTTGGGGCAGCTGGTCCCGCTGCACTACTTCCTGTGGCGGAGGGTTTCACCAGCGCTCCCGGTCGTGCTTCGACCCCCCGCCACAGTACGGTGGCCGCCTGTGCCAGGGCAGCGACGTGGACATCCAGTCGTGCAACCTGGAGCCGTGCCCAGGTAAGAGTGTGTCCACTGGGCTGATGGTGGGGGGTGGGCCAAGATAGAGTCACACAGCGTGGAAACAAGCCCACACTGACCCAACATGTCCCATCCGCACTAGTCTACACGGAGCGTGGTGGGTTCCAGGAACACACTGCTGGGGGTGGTGGTTGAAGCAGATATACGTTAGTGGTATTGAAAAGACAGGTACCTGGATAAGCAGGGAATGGAGGGGCGTGCGTTATGTGCAGATAGATAAGTGATGGTTTTGGCATCATTTTAGGCACAGTCATTGCTGTACTGTTCTATGTTCCACCCTCTTACACATTACACAAGATCAATTGTTACTGTAAACCCAGGACTATTGGCCACTTTTGGAGCATTCTGTGCATTTGTCCCCCTATTTCAGGATGGATGTAGATGCAATGGGCAGGGTGCGGAAGAGGTTTACCAGAATAATGCCTGGTTTAGATGGTATTAGCTGCATGGAGAGGTGGCCCAACTTGGGTTATTTTCTCTGAAGCGTCGGAGGTTGAGATGGAGACCTGATAGAAGAATATTAAGTTATGGGACGCATAGTTAGGGTAGACGCCCAGAACCTTTCTACCCGGAATGGAAATATCAAAGACTAGAATGTAGATGAGGGGGGCAGAATTTAAAGGAGGTGCGCAGGACATGTTTTTCTACACAGTGGTGGGTGCCTGGAACACACCGCCATGGGTGGTGGTGGGGGCAGATATACGACAGTGGTGTGAAAGAGGCTTTAGATAGGCACTTGGATATGCAGAGATTGGAGGGATATGGATCACATGCAGGCAGATGAGATTAATTTAACTTGGGGATCATGTGTGGCATGGACATTGTGGGCCGAAGGGCCTGTTGCTGTGCTGTTCTATGCTCATCATCATTACTCGGCGGAGTGTCCGAGCTTGGGATTCCACGGTGGATCTTCTTGACGTAAAGTCACTTCTGTGATGCAGGCCATCCGGCAGCCATCTTGTGCACAGCAGGGTGCCACAAGCGGTCATCAATGGGGATTGTAAACTCACACAGGGGCCGTTCAGTATTGAGCAGGGTAGGTGATGGAGGTGGAGCGTTACTCCTGTCCTGATGACTCGGGTCTGTCTCCCTTGTGTTGGCAGTGGATGGGAAGTGGGCTTCCTGGAGCGTCTGGACTCCATGCAGCCGGACCTGTGGGGGCGGGCAGAGCAAGCGCCACCGGGCGTGCAGCAACCCCCCTCCTGCCAGCGGCGGCAACACCTGCTCTGGAGCCCACGTACAGATGCAGAGATGTGGCACTGGGGCGTGCCCGGGTAAGCACAGCGCATACACGGGGGCTGAACTGGGAGGGAATGATGGGAGAGGGGGTGGGATTGTGGGGGGATGGGTGGGAATGTGGGGGGAGGGGGGGGGAATGTGGAGAGGGCGACAAATAGTGGGGGGAGACAGGATGGTGGGGAGAGGGGGGGAATGTTGGGAATGTGGGGGAGAGGGGGGGATGTGGGGGGAGGGGGTGGGATGTGGGGAGAGGGGGGGATGTGGGGCAGGGGTGGGAATGTGGGGGGTGGGGGTGGGATGTGGGGGGAGGGGGTGGGGATGGGGGGAGAGGGGGAATGTTGGGGCAGGGGTGGGGATGTGGGGGGAGGGGGGGGGATGGGGGGGAGGGTTGGGGCAGGGGTGGGAATGTGGGTAGAGGGGGAGGGAATAGCAGGGTAAGGGGGAGGGATGGTGAGAGTGGGAATGATGGGGCAGGATGATGGGGAGAAGGGGAGGGAATATTGGGGAGAAGGGGGGGGAGTGGAAAGAGGGGGAGGAATGGAGGGGAGGGGGAAGGAAAGGAGTGGAGAGGTCAAGGAATGCTGAGGTAAACACAGTTTGGGAACATTTTTGAATTTCAGCAAAGAATGACCAATAAATTAATAAGGAAAGGGAAAGAGTTGGGTGGTGAGAAATAAAAGTAGCTACAGTAAAAAAAAAGTTGAAAAAACTTGGCCCACACATCTTTAAATGTTATCCCTTTCACCTTAACAATGACATCAAGCTAAGCAACAGACTTCTTAATAACATGAGAGAAAATATTGTAAAATACAACACAGCATTTTGTTCATCTGGACATTAATGCTCTCTCACAGTTCCTTATGGGCATGAAAGCAGATTAATAACTTTGAACCTGATGCAAAATTGTCTGATGTTCATGTTCCCACTCAGCTCCTGGTCAATTGCACCACTTGTTGGTCAAAGATGGGAACTGCAGCTCAGAACCCACTTCAAACAGTGTTAACTATTGTGTGGGAAGGAACTGCAGATGCTGGTTGGTTTACGCTGACGATAGACACAAAAAGCTGGTCTGAAGAAGAGTCTTGACCCAAAACGTCACCATTCCTTCTCTCCAGAGATGCAGCCTTTCCTGCTGATTCTTCACTGTTAACTATTGGCTACATTTATAAAGCTAGTCGGTAATGCTATCGTACATCAGATCTTCCCTGGTTATGCCGTGTTGACTACATGCTAAGGCAATTAAGCCAATTTTCTGCAAGATTTAAACAATCATCTCTTCCCCATAGTCGTGTAACAATAGCATTGTACATAATAACTTTCATATTGTACTACATGTACATTAGTTTTCATAAAACAATTATAAAGATACCTTGTCAAACTTGTTTTCAAACACACGCTGCCCATTGAAAGTCTCTGCTCTCCGTCAGTTTTTCCTTGATGCACTCATATGATATATCTGGATCCCGACCGGAAACGTCACCCATTCCTTCTATCCAGAGATGCTGCCTGTGTTACTCCAGCATTTTGTGTCTATCTTTCAGATAAAGTAGATGCATTTGGATAGACTGATTGGAGATAGTGTTGCATGTAGGAGATCATTTCTTACCAATCTGGTTGAGTATTTTGAAGAAGTAACCAAAAAGGTTGATGAGGGCAAAGCCATAGACATTGTCTAAGTGGACTTCAGCAAGGCATTGGATAAGGTTCTGCATAGTAGACTCTGCTCTGGAAGATTAGATCACATGGGATCCAAAGAAAGCTAGGCGACTGGATAGACAATTGGCTTTGTGAAAGAAAGCAGAGGGTGCTGGTGGAAGGTTGTTTTTCCAACTGGCTTTGTAGTGTTGGTCTCCAGGGATCAATGGTGTTTGTTTGGTTTATATCAACGATTTGGATGAGAATGTACAGAGCATAATTAATAACCTTGCAGATGGAACTAAACGTGGGTGGTATCACAGAAGATGATTATCAGCAATGATAGCAGGATCTTGATACGTTCATAAGTCATCAATGCAGAATCAGGCCATTTGGCCCATCGCGTCTACTCCTGCATTCAATCATGGCTGATCTATCTTTCCCTCTCAACCCCAATATCCTGCCTTTTTCCCCCATAACCGACACCTTTACAAATCAAGAATCTGTCAGTCTCTGCCTTAAAAATACTTGTTCAGCTGGGCAAGTGGGCTGAGGAATGGCTGTTTCCGTGCTGAATGACTCTCTCTCTCTCTCTCTCTCTCCTTGGCCACGCCATGAATTGCTGATTGCGTTGGCCTTGTCTGTGGCAGTGAATGGCGGGTGGAGCTCCTGGCAGCCGTGGAGTGAGTGTTCGGCATCCTGTGGCGAGGGCAAGCGGCTGAGAGAACGGAGGTGCGACAGCCCTGCCCCCAACGGCAACGGCAAATCCTGCCCTGGCGATGACTCGGACACCGCCAGCTGCGGCCTGGACCCGTGCGCAGGTGTGTGTGAGAGTGAGCGGGGGGAGGGGGGGCCTGGTATCACAGATAGTGAACATGGTTATCAACAGCTTCAACTCTTGTGTGACAAGGGTGTACAACGCTTCCTCTGTCTGTGGGGCAGTGAGGCAGGACTGGTTTCAAAGCAAGCGGTGTTTTGGTTGAAAGATGTAACATAGAAACAGACTCTTTAACCCACCATGTGCATGCCGACCATCGATCACCCATTCACACTGGTTCTATATTATCTCACTTTTACATTCACTCATATAAGATTGTTAAGGGCTTGGACACGCTAGAGGCGGGAAACATGTTCCTGATGTTGGGGGAGTCCAGAACCAGGGGCCACAGTTTAAGAATAAGGAGTAAGCCATTTAGAACGGAGCCGAGGAAACACTTTTTCTCACAGAGAGTGGTGAGTCTGTGGAATTCCCTGCCTCAGAGGCAGGTTCTCTGGATGCTTTCAAGGGAGAGCTAGATAGGGCTCTTAAAAATAGACCTGTCCATTGTTGCAGGTGTACCTGGGAGAGCCAGAGGAAGCCTGATTGGAATAATCAACAACAAGGAATTTGGAGTCGCATTCCTGGACGCTAACGTGACGGAGAACTCGGCCACCGGCATCACAAGTGTTCAGGCCATCGTCCAGAACCTGCCCGTTACAATCGGTTGGTATGGTGTGGTTGGTGGGGGATGGGTGTCACCGGCATTGTGCCTCCCTGTCAGCCACTTCCTACATCATTTACTCTTATCTCAATCAGTTGCCTGATCCTCATCAAGCTGACCACCGCCACATCCCACTCTGGTTTTGACCCGCGAGAGACATCTCTTACCAATGGTTCCTCCAACTTTTTCTGAAGTTTCTTGATTTGGGGTCAAATCCACCCCGGATGCGAGACTGACACAGGACCTGCAATGTCCAACTTGGATTGCATGAGGAAATTATGCTTCTTAACCCAAACCCAATGTTACGCCGGGAGCATAGTCACGGTTCCTGTGACAAGGAAACCTGGTCAATGTGTACTAATAATAACATAGAACAGTACTGCAAAGCAACAGGCCCTTCGGCCCACAATGTACGTACTGAACATAAAGCCAAGATAAACTAATCTCCTCTGCCTCCATGTCCAATCATTCCCTGCATATCCACATGCCTATCCAAAAGCCCCTTAAATGCCACTATCATATTTGCCTCCACCGCCACCCCCGGCAACACGTTCCAGGCACCAACCATTTCTCCTGCACGTCTCCTTAAAACTTTTCTCCTCTCACCTTAAAGATATGTCCTCTAATATTTGCTATTCCCACCCCAAGGAATCGGTTCTGCCTCTCTACCCTATCTTTGTGTCTCATAATTGTATAGACATCTCTCAGGTCTCCCCTCAATCGCCAGTGTTGAAGAGAAAATAATTCAAGTGTGTCTGACCTCTCCTTGTGGCTGATACCCCTTAATCTAGGCAGCATTCTGGTAAACCTCTTCCGCACCCTGTTCAGTAACTTATCTAACACGTCAATTGTGGTTTCCCCCCCCCACTGATGCCATTTTGTTATTCATTGTTCATCTTTTGAAACTATTGCTTTACTAGACAGCATGTGTTTGGTGTTACTCCTCTGACTGTGCCTCCTTGTTCTAGGCCCTCTGATACGGGTGTTGGCCTCCACCTTCACCCCGATTTACTGGTCGGTCGCCAACCCAGCACCAGGAACCGCAAACGGGTTCTCACTGACAAAGGGGGTTTTCAGGCAGGAATCACAAGTGGAGTTTGCAACAGGTGAGTGCCCCAAAGAAATGCTAACTTGCCGATGCAGACCACTAAACCTTTCCCTTCCACGTACCTGTCCAAATATTTTTTAAATGCTGTTGTAGTACCAGCCTCGACTACCTTGTCGTTTCTTATACCCACCACTCCCTGTGTGAAAAATGTACCAATTGGGTTCCTATTAAATATTTCCCCTCTCATCTTAAACCTATGTCCTCTATTATTCTTATCCCCCTACTGTGGGTGAAAGTGTGCTTTCCCCTGTCTGTTCCCCTCAGGGTTTTATACCCCTCTATAAGATCACCCTTCAGCCTCCTGCGCTCCAAGGAATTAAGTCCTACCCTACCCAACCCCTCCTTGTAGTTCAGGCCCTTGAATCCTGGCAACATCCTTGGAAATGTTCCCTGCCTAGTGACAGTTCTTGAGAGAAACGGTGCCTCATTTGGATGTGAAGAGCGAGGGGCCTGTCCCACTCGGGCATCATTGGCACGTCACGCAGATAGCGCACGAAGATTTTGTACATCCCATAATTCGGGGGCGACCGCGCGTCACTGCCTACGTCGCCGCGCACCATGAGCACGCAAGCGCATCGTGCGTCGTGACCCGTAAATGATGCCGCGTAAATTACACGCAAATGACGCCCAAGTGGGACAGGCCCTTGCGGCTAACAACAGGAGGAGTATTCCGATCGGCAAAAAGTGATTCACTCTTTTGATTTTCTCAGTTTACGTCAGCGATCCCGCTGTTCATGGCCACGTTTTATAACAAAGGCTGGGTGTTAAAGTGAGATAGGGTCCCCTTACACTGAGTGCTCATGAAGATGTTGGAACTGAAACATTTTTCCGATGCTCAGGTGAAGTCCTCCGAATGACGCACGTCTCCCGTGGCGTGGATGCAGAGGGAGTGCTCCTGTTCGACATTGTGATCAATGGGAATGTCCCCAGAATGCTAGCAAGTGCAGACATCACTGTGAAGGCGAGTATATCTCTTTAACCCTCCTGCTGATGTTACTTGCACCCTTTCACAGTTAATAACACAATGTTCTCTATTTGTCATTCATCACATTGTGTTTCAGAACAAATTTCAGGCATTTTCTCCGTCCTGCATGGAAAATGTTAACTTTAAATGTAATTGTACTGAGACCTGCTTCAAAGCATCTGGTCATAGACATGGAGCCGTAGCACAGCATGGAAACATGCCCTTTGGCCCTCCTTGTCCATAGCTGTAGCCCTTTTCCTTGAGTATTTCTCTATCCCAAATCCAGCCAACTATCCAATGTTCTCCAACTATCAGCTGTCCTCAACACTGTGGTCAAATGAGTGCACTAGCAACCAGAGTTTTCAATAACGGATTCAGAGACTTCACATCCCACTAATGCACTGGGAGTTTTAAGTTCCAGTAATTAAATTAACCTGGAATTAAAATGCGAGAAGCTGGAACAATAAGCATGCAGCCACTGCATCGTCAGGTCATTAATATTGGCCGTAGCTACCAGGCCTGTATTGATCACTCTCTCCTGTGTGGTTGAATCTTAATTACATCCACAGGGAGGTAGTGCTGGGTGATAAATGTTGATATTGCCAATAGTGATCAAATCCTGGGAATGAAGAAAGTTTCTTCAGTATTATTCTGAATGCGGTTGGCTTCATCGAGTCATGGAGCACAGAAACAAGCCCTTCGGCCCAACCCACCCATGCCAACCAAGATGCCCCATCTAAGCTAGTCCCATCAGTCAGTAACTAACCGTCTATAGAAACATAGAAAATAGGTGCAGGAGTAGGCCCTTCGAGCCTGCAACGCCATTCAATATGATCATGGCTGATCACCCAACTCAGTATCCTGTACCTGCCTTCTCTCCAGACATCCTGATCCCTTTAGCCAAAAGGGCCACATCTAACTCCCTCTTAAATATAGCCAATGAACTGGCCTCAACTACCTTCTGTGGCAGAGAATTCCAGAGATTCACCACTCTCTGTGTGAAAAATGTTCGTTGGAGTACACATGGGTGAGGGGGTGATCTTATTTGCAGCATCTTGGTTGGCATTGGATAAGTTGAGCCAAAGGACCTGTTTCCGTGCTGTTTGACTACGGCATTATTAATGGACATGAATACGGAGTTAAGTTTACAATCTCATCATTAAATGTCTGACAAGGCTGAAGAGATACCTGCTCTCTAATTTAAATGTTTGCTTGGCCCAATCTATAGAAGGTGTTCATTCTTGGTGGAACTGACCGCAACAGAAAACCTGAACTCCACGAATACCTGTTGAATGTGCTTCATGTGCTTCTGAATATCAGGCTGGATTCATTCTGGTCTTCCTTGTTTTAACATAGGACTTCAGTGAAAGGTACGTTCAGACCGGTCCTGGGCAACTCTACGGCTGGTCGAACCAAATGCTCCTCCAAGACGGCTCGCCCATTTCCTTTCAATGCAACCACACCATTGTGTATGAATCTACACTGGGCCGCCAGACCTCTGTCCTACAGATCCTGAAGGCTGAGTATATCTCTGTCTACTATTCCGAAGCAACAGAGGAACTGAGCTTCCACATCACAACCTCCTTCAGGAAAGGTGAGTAGAAACTGTCATCTAATTCTCTCTGTAAATATCTGGCATTTTCTCTTTGTGTTAGTTTTCCCCTGAAGTCCACTAAAATAGAAAGTCTCAGTATTAGTTGGAGGCTTCCGAGGCTCCTGCTGCCCACTAGAGCCAAGCATTTTATGCAGGTCTGAGGTCTACAACCATAATTCTGCTGTGGTGTGTGGAAGATAGCGGGCAAGAGTCAAGAATGTTTAATTGTCAATAACAATTGAAAAATAAGAAGGTAGACAAAAATGCTGGAGAAACTCAGCGGGTGCAGCAGCATCTATGGAGCAAAGGAAATAGGCAACGTTTCGGGCCGAAACCCTTCTTCAGACTGATTGAATAATACGATTCTTTCTTGCTGCAGCTTAACAGGCCTGTAAACACAAAACATACAGTATATAAGTAAACAATAAACAAAATGAAACTTAATTCTAGGTAACATTAATAGTGCAAAATCAAAGTCCAGAATGCAACCAAAGAAACAGTCGATAAAAGATCCTAATTGCTGAGATGTGTTAGGCAGTGTTCATGAGCCAGATAGTTGTGGGAAGAATCTGTTCTTGAACATTGAAGTCACGGTTTTCTGACTCCTCCTGTATACTTTCTCCCCGATGGTAGAAGTGAGATGGGAACGTTGCCAGAGTGGTGTGGGTCTTTGATGATATTGGCTGCCTTATTGAGGCAGTGCCCCCTGTGGATCCCTTCAATGGTCAATCACATCATTGGTGTCTCTGGCAGCTCTGCTGAGGGGTGTGTCCAAAGATATGGGAAGTGGTCCAAGCTTTTCACTATTGACCTTTATTGACGGTGGGCAGTACCATGCAGCGGGAAAAGGCTGGGGATGGAACCTGACTCTTCTAGATGTTGAATGTTAGGTCTATCGCTCATATGGTCTGGTAAATGAATCTACAACATCAAGAAAACTTAGCCTCAGAGTTGTCTGCATACTCTATTAGACAGGAAGAGAGATAACATTTCTATACCCTGTCTCTCATGCTCTCAGGGCATCCCAAATTGCCTTTCACCCCTTGAATTAACATAGGAGGAAATAGCAGCCAGACTGCAAGCACCAAGGTCACAAACAGCAGTAGGGCAGATCCCCAGCTCCATTGATTCCAGCTGAGGGAACAGCCAGTATTGGCCAGGACTCTGCGGCACACCTCACTGCAACCTCATAATCCTACCATTTCCCTCTGCTTTGAGTGTCTCCTGCTGGCAAATGTCAAGGCAACATTGCCGTGGGCTGTCAATTGATGGATTCTTAACATCAGGTCTTCTTTTTGGTGGAACCCAAGATACACTCAAAATGCTGGAGTAACTCAGCAGGACAGGCAGCATCTCTGAAGAGAAGGAATGGGTGACGTTTCGGGTCGAGACCCTTCTTCAGACTACGTTAGGGGTGGGAGGGAGATAGATAGATAAGGAAGTGTGAAGGTGTAAAAACAGGGCAAAGGGAATGGAGATCAAGGAAAATGTATAATAGGTTTTTGGTGCAGTCAGATACCCCTCGGAGGTGAATTCCTTTGAGATTCTTTCCCTGGGTCCTCTCCTCTCAGTGGGTCGTCCATATGTGGATGAGCTTCCGGAGGAACCTAAAGAAGCAGACACCATTATGACTTTTAGAACACACTCGGATAGGTAGTATGTTCAAGAAGGAACTGCAGATGCTGGAACATCGAAGGTAGACAAAATTGCTGGGGAAACTCAGCGGGTGCAGCAGCATCTATGGAGCGAAGGAAATAGGCAACGTTTCGTGCCGAAACGTTGCCTATTTCCTTCGCTCCATAGATGCTGCCGCACCCGCTGAGTTTCCCCAGCAATTTTGTCTACACTCAGATAGGTATATGGATAGGATAGGTTTAAGAGTGCTCTGGGCCAAATGCAAGCAAGTGGGACTAGGTCAATATGCCAAGTTGGTCAGCATGGGCAAAGTGGGCTGAAGGGCCTGTTTACTTGTTGCACAGCTCTACGACTCTATGGCGAGTTAAATGCTTGAAAAATGAATCTTCCCCAACCAGGGATATGAGCGGGGATGGTAAAGAAAGTGCAAATAAATCGCACATTGGGAGGTGTTTAAATCATTCTTTTCACGACTGGATTTCTCACTGATTGCCTGTTGTTGAATCTCTCTTGCTGAATGTTTCAGACTCCAAAGGAGATCGGTGTCCCGAGGGATTTGTACTGGATTCAGACTCGTACTGTGCAGGTAGGTTCTAGTTGTCACGGAGGCTTACATTAAATAAAAATAGAAAAGGTCGTTGGATGGATCTGCAGTTGCCTCGAGGTCAGCTTTTCATATTCAATTGTGAAATTGTCCCAGAGTCTACCACAATTCTAAAGCGACATGTCTCCTGCTTCTCCTGCCTGAAGCTGTGTGCGAAAGTTGAACTATTCGTCCGAGGAATGAGGTCCCCATTACTCGAGGCCAGGCTGAGGTTCTTCAATTTCCCCGTCTTCATGAATCAATGTGGAGTAGACCTGGGATTGAGGATATAGGGAATAGGGATATGGAGACAGTGCAGAGGTGGCACTGGGGTGATGGATCTTAAGTTCATGTGCTAGAAGCACAATCAGGCCATTCGGCCCATCAGGTCTACGCCATTCAATGTGTTGGAAGGAACTGCTGATGCTGGTTTAAACCAAAGATAGACACAAAATGCTGGAGGAACTCAGCGGGGCAGGCAGCATCTCTGGAAAGAATGAATGGTTGACGTTTCGCGTCGAGGCCCATCTTCCGACTGATATCAGGGGAGAGGGAGATACATAGATAAGGAAGTGTAAGGTGTGAAAATAGGACAAAGGGAATGGAGATCAAGGGAAATGTAGGGATCATTGTTGGCTGGGAGAAGGTAACAACAAAAACAAACAGAGATATCATCATCATCATCATCATTCTTTATTGTCATCATGCAAAGCAACAAATTGTACAGTGCAAAATGAGAAGACGTTTTTCAGGGAATACCGGAGCATCGCACATAAAAACTTAAACATTTCACACATAAATAAAAACAATCCAGTTCCTGATAAAAAACAGTACGAATAGTTTTTAAAAAGTGCAGGTAAAAAAGCAACATTAAAATACAATTTAAAAAAAGTCATAAAATGTCCAGAGCAGCTGATTTAAGTGACCTGAGCCAGTGCCAGAGTTATTACTCAGTGCCAGTTATTAAATTGTCAGTGCAAAAGCAGCAGAATCAGGTGGAGTGACTGTTTAGCAGCCTCACAGCCTGTGGCAGGAAGCTGTTTAGCAGTCTGGTTGTCCGGGCTTTGATGCTGCGGTATCTTTTTCCTGATGGCAGGAGATCTAGATGTGTGTGGAGGGGGTGCAGTCTGTCCTTTGCTATGCTCAGTGCTTTTTTCAGGCAGCGGCTCTGGAACAGTTCTTGTACCGAGAGCAGGGAGACGCCAATGATCCTCTCTGCTCCCCTCACTACCCTCTGCAGAGACTTCCTGTCTGAGCAGTTACAGTTGGAGTACCACGTATTCATGCAGTACGTGAGTACAGACTCCACCGTGCCCCTGTAAAAAAAGTCCTGAGGATGTTGGTGGGAAGTGAGACCTGTTTGAGTTTCCTCAGGTAGTGCAGTCGCTGATGGGGCCCGTTTGACAATCCCAGTGTCAATATAGAGTAGTCTTAGACAGTAAGACTGGTCGGAGAATTGGGAAGGGGGGGGGATGGAGAGAGAGGGAAAGCAAGGGTTACTTGAAGTTAGAGAAGTACATTTCATACCGCTGGGGTGTAAACTGCCCCAGGAAAACACATTCAATCATGGCTGATCTATCTCTCCCTAACCCCATTCTCCTGCCTTCTCCCCATAACTCCTGACACCCGTACTAATCAAGGAATCATCCAAAATCTCATGCTCTGGCAGAGTAGACACAAGAGGCTTAGAGGCCTATTCCTCTTCCTATATAGAGTCATACAGCACTGAAATCGGCCCTTCGGCCCAACATCCATGCTGACCAAGATGACTCATCTAATCTGGTCACATCTGCCTCGTGCTTCCTTTTATTTCTGCAGAAAATCTGGATTTCCCCTGAGGTCAGTGTGTTGACCCTTTGTCGTGTCTGTTCCCATCAACGTACTCACACACATTGGTCTTCAGCAGCTGCTCGTGTGTTCTTGGTATGTCCACCTCCTCTGTCCACAGGCTTTCAGATGAGAGTCAGAATTACCCGTGGCACTGAAGACTGAAGACCTCTATCATAGAAACATAGAAACATAGAAATTAGGTGCAGGAGTAGGCCATTCGGCCCTTCGAGCCTGCACCGCCATTCAATATGATCATGGCTGATCATCCAACTCAGTATCCCGTACCTGCCTTCTCTCCATACCCCCTGATCCCCTTAGCCACAAGGGCCACATCTAACTCCCTCTTAAATATAGCCAATGAACTGGCCTCAACTACCCTCTGTGACAGAGACTTCCAGAGATTCACCACTCTCTGTGTGAAAAAAGTTCTTCTCATCTCGGTTTTAAAGGATTTCCCCCTTATCCTTAAGCTGTGACCCCTTGTCCTGGACTTCCCTAACATCGGGAACAATCTTCCTGCATCTAGCGTGTCCAACCCCTTAAGAATTTTGTACGTTTCTATAAGATCCCCTCTCAATCTCCTAAATTCTAGAGAGTATAAACCAAGTCTATCCAGTCTTTCTTCATAAGACAGTCCTGACATCCCAGGAATCAGTCTGGTGAACCTTCTCTGCACTCTTCTATCCAATGACAGTTCTCACTAATGAGTGACTTGGGCAGGAGAAAGAGCCCATGGTGCTAAGACAAGGGTCCCTAACCGGCAATGGCATAGAACTTGTAGCAGAGGAACCAGTCAATCAGTGTGTGCTGGTGTTAATCCCAGCCTCCTCCAACTCTACCCTCTCAGCAGCATTCTCTTCCTTTGATGTATACCTTTTCTATTTACTTGGCAGATTTAGATGAGTGCCAGCGCGGGACGCACACGTGTCACTTTGGTCAAGACTGTCAGAACGAGGCAGGTTCATACCGCTGCATGGTCCATTGTGGAATTGGCTTCAGGCGGTCTGCGAAAGGACCTGGCTGTGAAGGTACTGGGACTCTGCTTGGCATGGCAACAATGTTAAAGGATTAGTCGTCTGTCAGGGAAAGTTAACCCACTGGTAACCAACTGGTGAGGTGATGTACTGTGTCATAGAACAATGGGACCAGGCCATGTAGAATGGCGGGCTAGACTTGATGGGCCGAATGGCCTAATTCTGCTCCCAGAACTTATCAACTTGTCCACTGCCTACACACCTTCCCCTCATGACCAATGATGAGTGTGGGTCAGCATCCCACCCTCCTCTCCTTGTTCTTCCCCTTCTATCCTGTCCCTTCTCTTACCCTTTCCCCCACCTCCATGTCCCTGCCCCTCCTCCATTGCACTTCTCCTGTAGTAGTAGTAGTTTCTTTATTGTCATTGTAACATGAACCATGTACAACGAAATTTAAAAATGTCAGCCAGTCAGTGCACCATTCAAACATTTCTAAAAGCTAACGATACATACAAGATAAAATATTAAAAGATAAACAACTAAAATAAATATCACGAAAATAGCACGCGTAAACACCCAACCCTCCATCCTTCTGTTGATTTCACAGTGTACCACAGTCCCTTAGTATGTATCGCCCCTGCGTTCCTTGGCGGCTACATTTAGTGCTTTTATAGCAGTGGGGAAAAAACTGTTTTTTAGTCTGTTTGTCCTTGTCCTTGTAGATCTGTACCGTCTGCCTGACGGCAACAGTTCAAACAGGGAGTGTCCGGGGTGGGAAATGTCCTTTATGATACTCTGGGATTTTTTCATGCAGCGTGTACCATGGCCCATCCCTGCTGCCATGTCCCTCTCTCTGCCATTTCCTCCTCTCTTTTTCATCCGCGCCCTCTTCCTTCCTCCCCCACATCTCTCCCTTTCTCTCCTCCTCACTTGATATCCACGTTTCTCCTGTCTGAGGTGAGATCTCGCTCTCACCCGTTGCGTGGAGGTCACAATTAACATTGATTAAACCTCCTTGACTCACAAAGTATCGCATTGGTGAAAATCTACAGCGTGCAACTGAACTTTGCAAGGGTGAGAGAGTGAAACACGTTGCGGTACCTTTCATAACTCCTGGTCATTGCAATGTGCTTGGCAGCCAATAATGTCCTTTTAAGATTCAATCCTGAAAAGGGGATCCGGTGAGGGGTGGCTGTTGAGAACTCAGAGGGACCCGGAGATACAAAGAAGGGATGAGTACGTTTTGTAGCTTTGTCGGCACCTTTGTGATAACTCTTTTGTGTACTTTGTATTACACTGTACCTAGCTCGGTACAAATGACAATGAAGTATCATCACCATCATCATCATCATCATGTTGGAAGTCCATCAGTTAAGGAGAGCACTGAAAGCTCCTGCAGTTAAAAATAATTGCTATATAATCGATGCTTTGTGATATTGATTGTGGGGTGAATATTCCCGTGAAACATGGGGAAACTCCCCACCCCACTTCAAAGTTCTTTTGCATTCAGCTGATGTGGCAGACCGGAAATTATCGTGGCTCCTGTTAGACTGCTGACCCTCAATACTTCCCTGGAGCCCAGCTCACTGGCGTGGGACCAGAAGGCTCAAATGCTAACACGGAGGTGAGACAGCTACCCAACATTACCACGAGATATCTACAGATTCTCCAGATACCTCCTGATACCAGATATGATGTACACCTCCAGCTTCAGGGACAGGAACAACTGAATCATCCTATCACCAACTAGAGAGCGATCCTGCCCTACCATCTTGAATCAGGCTTTACTGGAGTTTATCTTGTTATTATTCCCTTTATCCAGTTTCTGTACGCTGTGGACAGCTTGATAGTAATCATGTATAGTCTTTTTGTCGACTTGATAGCACGCATCAAAAAAGCCCTTCACTGTACCTCGCCACACGTGACAATAATCAACAAAACTTTTCCAAAACCTTGGAGGTCTTCATCTTATCGACTCCGCACACAAGATCAGAAGTTGTTCATCCAGAGCTGAACACACTTGTCGGCATCTGCGTACATGTTGCGTACACAGAAACATAGAAATTAGGTGCAGGAGTAGGCCATTCGGCCCTTCGAGCCTGCACCACCATTCAATATGATCATGGCTGATCATCCAACTCAGTATCCCGTACCTGCCTTCTCTCCATACCCCCTGATCCCCTTAGCCACAAGGGCCACATCTAACTCCCTCTTAAATATAGCCAATGAACTGGCTGCCGAGGAGAGGTACCTTTTCAAATGTTAACAGAACCAGGGTTATCCTGCCATGAGAAACGTCACACCCAATCCTGGCCCTGGACCTCATGTCCGAGAAGCATATCCATTAGATAATCCCCAGATCAAGGAAGATATTAATCTGATATAGTTCTCTCCTTCCTCTTTGCACATGAGCCTGTTCTGCTGCCCCATCGCTGTCCTATCTGAGATCATTGAGCCCCGCTCCTCTCCTCGGCAGCCACTGACATGGGTCAACACCAAAGTAGATTTTAAAGCCTATTTCTCTTTGTATTTTCCCTTCTAGATGTTGACGAGTGCAAGGAGTCAAGCAGCCCTCCTTGTCATCAGCGTTGCCTCAATGCCATTGGCACCTACTGGTGTGCGTGCGAGGCTGGCTTCCAGCTCTTGGCCCAGCGCTGTGTCGGTGAGTATCTGTTCCCTCGCCCAAAGTAGTTGTAGTTTTAGTGATACAGTGTGGAAACAGGCCCTTCGGCCCACCGAGTCCGCACTGATCAGAAATCCTCCATATAACCATATAACAATTACAGCACGGAAATAGGCCATCTCGGCCCTACAAGTCCGTGCCGAACAACTATTTTTTTCCCCCTTAGTCCCACCTGCCTGCACTCATACCATAACCCTCCATTCCGTTCTCATCCATATGCCTATCCAATTTATTTTTAAATGATACCAATGAACCTGCCTCCACCACTTCCACTGGGAGCTCATTCCACACCACTACCACTCTCTGAGTAAAGAAGTTCCCCCTCATATTACCCCTAAACTTCTGTCCCTTAATTCTGAAGTCATGTCCTCTTGTTTGAATCCTCGCACATTAACACAAGCCAACACATACTAGGGACAATTTTCACGTTTACCAAGTATACAAACCCATGCCAATTAACCTACAAATCCGTTACTTCTTTGGGAGCCTGTGGTCCATGCCAGTTTATGCTCCTCATAAGCCTCCACCCACCTTCCTATCAATATATTCTTCTAAAACTATTCCCCTCGTGTGTTTAGCTTGGGAATCCATTAGTACAACTCTCCTTTGTGTTGGTGAGTTCTATATTCTAACCACTCTCTGACTAAAGAAGTTGTCCTGCAATCAGGATGTACTGGTGATGCCTAAATCTGAAATCCCCAACAAAGGCAAACAGGTCCATTCAAACCTAACAGAGTGAATAAGGGTCCTGACCCAAAACGTCACCTATCCATTTCTTCTGGCAGAGAAGCGCAACTGTAGAGTTGCTGCCTTACAGCGCCAGGGACCCAGGTTCGATCCTGACTCCGGATGCTGTCAGCACGGAGTTTGTATGTTCTCCCTGTGACCATGTGGGTTTTATCCGGGTGCTCCGGTTTCCTCCCACGCACCATGACGTACAGGTTTGCAGGTTAATTGGCTTCAGTAAGTTGTAAAATTGTCCCTAGTGTGTGTCGGTTAGTGTATAGGGTCGATGCAGACTCAGTGGGCCGAGCTATATCTCTAAAATCTAATGAAGCTGCCAAACCCGCTGAGTTACTTCAGCACTTTGTATCTTTTTTTGGTTAGAACCTTTGATAGCCTTCAACACCTCACAGGCCTTCCCTAGATTATATCTTTCATGGTGATTATAACCTCTTATTCTGACAATGTCATGGAATATACAGCATGGAAACAGGCCATTCGGCCCACCTTGTCCATTCTGACCAAGTTGGCAAAGTGGGCTAGTCCCAATTGCCTGCAACTAACTGATGGTCACTGAGGGATTCCTTCTTTCCAAACACAGATATCAATGAATGCAACATGAATGTGTGCCACCCAGACCAGGAATGCCGCAACACAGAGGGGGGCTACCACTGCCTCGAGAGTTGTCCCCGCGGCACCATCCGGCTACCCACAGGAACATGTGGCGGTGAGTACCCCACCTCACCCCCCCCACCCCACCCCCCCCACCCAAAACCCTTGGTACAGAGCCCTTCCCAATTGGTAGCGCCATTCCTTCTCCTTGCTCCTATCTGGCAGAAGATACGAAGCATGAAAGCGCGCACCACCAGATTATGAAACTGCTGCTTCCCCTCTGTTATCACGTCCTTCAATAAGCTTGGGTCCTGTCTGATTCACCTCTACCCCATTGCAGACTGTGGTACTGGTTGGTACACCTCAACGCTGAGAACTATATTCTGCACACTCCATCTTTCCCTTTGCTCTCCCCGTTGTACTTGAGCTTGGCTTGATTTATGTACGGGACTATCTGATTTGATTGGATAGCAAAGCTTTTCACGGCAACTCGGTACATGCGATAATAATAAACCTAAACCTGGTCCAAAGGAAACAACCGCAGCCCAGCCAGATAGTTCCATCCCATGTAAATCTCTGCGCCCTCTCTTGTGTGGTCACTAGAACTGTACAGTGCAGCCCAGCTGTCTACAAACCTCACCACGACCTTCCTGCTCTGATGTTCCAAAGCCATTGTGTGTGTGTGTGTGTGTGTGTGTGTGTGTGTGTGTGACGTTTGATTATTCCTCTTCCTTATGCATCCGGAATATCCTGCTCTCCCAGCTCTGTGACCAATATTCCTTTCTGTAGATGTCGACGAGTGCAAAGTTGGGACCCACATGTGTCGCTACAACCAGAAGTGTGAGAACACAGTGGGCCGTTACCGCTGCATCTGCCCACGGGGCTACCGCTCGCAGGGGGTGGGGAGGCCGTGCCTGGGTGAGTAGCCGAGACCGAGAGCGGGCTCGGGGGGTAAAAGCCCCATCGATAGTGAACCCGCACTCGGAGTATTGCGTCCAGTCTTGCTCACCCTGCTGTTGGAAAGATGCCGTTATGCTGGAAAGAGCGCAGGGAAGATATACGAGGATGTTGCCAGGACTCGAGGGCCTGATCTGCAGGGAGAGGTTGGACAGGCTGGGACTTTATTCCTTGTAGTGCAGGAGGTTGAGGGGTGAACTTATAGAGATGTATAAAATCGTGAGAGGAACTGATAGGGTGAGTGGACCATCCTTTACCCAGGGTAGGGTATCAAGAACTAGAAGGCATAGGTTTAAGTTGAGAGGGGAAAGTTAGCTGAGGGGCAAACTTTCACACCAGAGGAAGTAGTTGAGACAGGTACAATAACAACATTTAAACATCATTTTGACAGATACGTAGATGGGAAAGTTTTAGAGGGATATGGGACTAGCTTAAACAGATAGGCAAAGGATGTCACCTCAGGCCAGTCTTATTCTGGTCTTTAAATGGTCTGATCAATACCTACTGCCTCCAACCTGATGTCACCAAGTCTCCTCACGCCAATTAATAGCTGAAGAGATGTTCAGTTTCCTCCCACACTCCAAAGCTGTACAGGTTTATAGGTTGCTGGTTTGGTATAAATGTACGTTGTCCCTGGTGTGTGTAGGATAGTGTTAACATGCGGGGATCACCGGTCAGTACGGACTCGGTGGGCCGAAGGGCCTGGTCCCGTTCTGTATCTCTTAAACTAAACTAAACAATGTATTTTGTTGCAATAGATGTGGATGAGTGCCAGCAGCAGCCCAAGCCCTGTGGCTACCGATGCCACAACCTGGTGGGCAGTTACAAGTGCGTGTGCCCTCCGGGGAAGCAGCTGCTGGCCGATGCCAAGTCTTGTGCCGGGCTGGAAAAGCTGAGGCAGAACAACAGTGCCATCATCAACTTCAGGCCCCAACTGGTCTCCATCGGGCAGATCAGCCACATCCAACAGAACGGCCAGAACCAGGTCAATCCCTTCTACACTTGGCTGGGCTGGCAGACCAACAGGGAATTTACAGTACAGGACAACAGGAAGCCCTGTCCCACGGGGTACAGGGAGAGAAATGGGCGGTGTATGGGTGAGTATTCCTGTCAGCAATGGTCAGTCGGGTTCAGTTCGACAAGAATCCATTTCCTTAGCATCATCGCCAACCGAGGCTGACCTCTGACCATCGACCCAGTCACACAAGGCCAGGTCAGAGTGTATAACGTAGAGGTGGTCACGCCAAGTCAACTCTAGTCTGAAGAAGGGCCTCAGACTTTCCCCTTCACCTTCCACTACATTACAGCATCAACTCCCTGGAACACTCTTCACCACACACACTGCAGCAGGCCCAGGTTGTGGCTCACTGCCACCACGTCAAGAGCTGGGCAACTAAACCCTGGCTACACTAGATTTAGCATTATTAGTGCCACCTGTATCAAACTTTCCTTTGCATCTATCCAATCACATCAGATAATGTTATATACAGATACCATCAAGCCAGCTTCAAGTACGATATGTGGAGCAAAGAGAAAGATAGAGAGTGCAGGCTGGAGTTCTCAGCATTGTGGCGCATCAGTGCCTTAAACAAAAGTACAATATTCGTAATCTTCTTGTCGAGTCCACACATAAGATTAGAACTTGTTCAGACAGAGCTGCACACACTTCTCGGCATCTGCATACAATGGTGTCTGTTGCACTTCTTATGCTTCCTATGCATGTGGTGGAAAGATTAGTGGAAACAGGGCCACGATGTGAGTGCTTTTTCTTGACCCCATATTGGTAATGAGGTAGAGGTGATTCAGGCGGTACCCAAGCTCATGGAAGGACTGTTCAGTAGCCTGATCACAGAGGGGAAGAAGCTGTTCCCGAGTCTGATGGTCCACGCGTTCAATTCACTGCATCTTTGGATGCAGGAAGAAGAAAGAGTGACGGGGTGGGACAAGTCTTTGATAACGTTGGCTGCTTTTCTGAGGCAGAGTGAAGTGTAGATGGAGATTTGTGCATCCTGTGAATAACTGCTGGTGTGTGCGTGTACAGCAGTTATTTCCGTATTCCACACAATGGGCATTTGGGGGTAAGAAAGTATAGGAAGGAAAAGAGTTGACTGAGAATTAAAAAGAAAAAGAATAAAAATAAGATGGGGAAAAATGAATAAAATAAAATGGACCCAAAACTCCAAATGTAGTGTAGGAGTGTGTGGTACCTGAGAATGTAAAGCTGGCAGCTATCCTGGGAGAAAATCTTCATCAGACAGAAATGAAAAACAGGTGGAGAAACTCAGCGGGTGCAGCAGCATCTATGGAGCGAAGGAAATAGGCAACATTTCGAGCAGAATGGGAACCATTTCAGGAAATAGGCAACGTTTTGGGCCGAAACCCTTATGGGTTTCGGCCCGAAACGTTGCCTATTTCCTTCGCTCCATAGATGCTGCTGCACCCGCTGAGTTTCTCCAGCTTTTTTGTGTAACCTTCGATTCTCCAGCATCTGCAGTTCCTTCTTAAACACAGAAATGAAAAACATATGCGCTTCCCTGCAACTCCTGGTCAAGCCACCTGTTTGACACAAAATGCTGGAGCAACTCAGCGGGTCAGGCAGCATCTCTGGAGAAAATGAATTGGTGACATTTCGGCTCGAGACCCTGCTTCAGACTGAGAGTCAGGGGAGAGGGGTAAATAGAGGTATGAAAATGTTCAGAACACATCAGAGCCGGCACTGATGACCAAGGTAAGGTGGATCCCACGATGGTGGCCCCAGGTGCAGCTCTACCTTTAATTAGTAACCATTGTGGACTCCGTCCTTGGTCATCAGTGCCGGCTCTGATTTGTTCTGAACCCTTTCATACCTCTAGTTTCTGTTTCTCCCCTCACTCAGTCTTAAGAACATCTCAACCCAAAACGTCACCTATTCCTTTTCTCCGGAGATGCTTCCTGACCCGCTGGGTTACTCCAGCATGTTGTGTCTGTCCTCGGTGTAAACCAGCATTTGCAGTTCCTTCCGACACAGGCTTGATGTCCACCAGGTGGAGCTATTTGTCAATAGAGCTTTTGCCTGCATCTGCATTGGAGCGAGGCACAGAGGCACCAAGCCTCGTTCACTTTATTTATCTCCCAGGATTTCTTCCTGTGGCAAACCATTTTAAACCGGGACATAAGCTGTGAACTATCGGCCCAGACTTTCCTGGAATAAACTGACACATTGTGTTGGAATTAACCGTTTTTCATCGTGTAGCTTAGTTTAAACTATGACTACACTGTAACAATAACTATAGATGACTATAATACCAGTGCAAGAAAAAAACAAAGTCCTTAATGCAACCAAAGACTCAGTCCATAGAAAATCATGGATGCTGAGGTAGTGGTTAGTGTGGTACGTAGAAAATAGGGGCAGGAGGAGGCCATTCGGCCCTTCGAGCCAGCACCGCCATTCATTGTGATCATGGCTGATCATCCCCAATCAATAACCCGTGCCTGCCTTCTCCCCATATCCCTTGATTCCACTAGCCCCCTAGAGCTCTATCTAACTCTCTCTTAAATCCATCCAGTGATTTGGCCTCCACTGCCCTCTGTGGCAGGGAATTCCACAAATTCACAACTCTGTGGGTGAAAACGTTTTTTCGCACCTCAGTCTTAAATGGCCTCCCCTTTATTCTAAGACTGTGGCCCCCTGGTTCTGGACTCGCCCAACATTGGGAACATTTTTCCTGCATCTAGCTTGTCCAGTCCTTTTATAATTTTAGATGTTTCTATAAGATAAGAACATGCAATGTTCAAGAGCCTGATGGTTGATGGGGGAAAAAAAAGTTCTTAAATCTGGTGGTCACGGTTTTCAGGCTCCTGTACCTTCTTCTTGATGGTAGTAGCGAGAATAGTGTGGCCTGGGAGGTCTGGGCCTCCAATCACTGATATCTGTTAGAAGCACAGCGCTGTTTGGATTGTATCACAACCTGGTATACAACACCCGGAGGCCAAAGCTAAGAAAACAAGTGGTAAAGAAGTGTAAAACTAAGGAAGTGCAGGTGCTGGTTTGTACCAAAGAAAGGCACAAAATGCTGGAGTAACTCAGTGGGTCAGGCAGCATCTCTGGAGAAAATGCGTAGGAAGGAACTGCAGATGCTTGTTTAGACCGAAGATGGACTCAAAATGCTGAAGTAACTCAACAGGGTCAGGCAGCATCTCTGGAGGAACGGAATAGGTGACGTTTCAGGTCTGAAGAAGGATCTTGACCTGAAATGTCACCTATTTCGTTCCTCCAGGGATGCTGCCTAACTCACTGAGTTACTTCAGCTTTGTGCGTCTATCTTCAGCATCTGTGGAGAACATAAATAGGTGACATTTCTGGTTGCGATGCTTTGTCAGACAGTAAAGAATTAAAGTAAAAATTCTTCTTGCAGTAAAGATGTGGTTGAGGTTTTCTGAAGTCATTTGGATGGCCAACACTGGCTGATCCCCCTCCCACTCCGTCTCCGACCTCTCTGTCCTGGGTCTCCTCCATGGCCACAGCGAGCAGCACCGGAAATTGGAGGCACAGCACCTCATATTCCGTTTGGGGAGTCTGCATCCCGGGGGCATGAACATCGAATTCTCCCAATTTTGTTAGTCCTTGCTGTCTCCTCCCCCTCCTCAGCCCCCCTGCTGTCTCCTCCCATCCCCCAACCAGAGGCAACTCCTCCTTTTCCCTTTCTTGTAGCACCCCCGCCCCCGATCAGTCTGAAGAAGGGTTTCGGCCCGAAACGTTGCCTATTTCCTTCGCTCATAGATGGTGCTGCACCCGCTGAGTTTCTCCAGCTTTTTTGTGTAACCTTCGATTCTCCAGCATCTGCAGTTCCCTCTTAAACACTGGCTGATTGTTGTGTGTGTGTGTGTGTGTGTGTGTGTGTATGCACTGTGTGTGTGTGTGTGTGTGTGTGTGTGTGTGTGTGTGTGTGTGTGTGTGTGTGTGTGTGTGTGTGTGTGTGTGTGTGTGTGTGTGTGTGTGTGTGTGTGCTGCATGTGTGTGCTTTTCTTTTACTGTAGATATCAATGAGTGTCAGACCTGGAACTTCTGCCAACATGACTGCAGGAACACTGCGGGCAGCTACAAGTGCTTGTGCCCCCCTGGTTATCGACTGCTAGCCAACGGAAGGAGCTGCCAGGGTAAGTATTGGCATCGAGACGCACGGCCTCTACTGACCCCACCCTGCTTCTGGTTCCCCACACTGTCACCTAGGCTCACTCACTCACTCGCTCTCTCACTCACTCACTCACTCACTCACTCACTCACTCACTCACTCACTCACTCACACTCATTCTCACACTCACTCTCACTCACTTGCTCACACTCACTCACTCTTACACACTCACTCTCACACTCACCCTCCCTCTCACACTCACTCCCTCTTACACTCTCACTCACTCTCACTGATACTCTCACTCACACTCACTCACTCTCCCACTCTCACTCATACTCTTACTCACTCACACTCACTCACACTCACTCACTCACACTCATACTCACACTCACTCTCACTCACTTGCTCACACTCACTCACTCTTACACACTCACTCTTACACTCACCCTCACACTCACTCCCTCTTACACTCTCACTCACACTCACTCACTCACTCTCACTCACTCTCACTCATTCACTCGCTCACATTCCCTCACTAAATAATAGGACATACCTTTAGAAAAGAGATGAGAAGGAATGTCTTTAGTCAGAGGGTGGTGAATCTGTGGAATTCATTGCCACAGACGGCTGTGGAGACCATCAATGGATATTTTTAAGGCGGAGATTGACAGCTTCTTCATTACTAAGATTGTCAGGGGTTATGTGGAGAAAGCAGGATAATGGGGTTGAGAGGAAAAGATAGATCAGCCATGATTGAATGGCAGAGTAGATTTGATGGGCCGAATGGCCTAATTTTGCTTATGAACTGGCGGCATGATGGCGCAGCGATAGAGCTGCTGCCTTACAGCGCCAGGGACCTGGGCTCGATCCTGTCTGTACGTAGTTTGTATGTTCTCCCCGTGACCACGTGAGTTTTCCCTGGGATCTCCGGTTTCCTCCCACACTCCAAAGATGTACAGGATTATAGGTTAATTGGTACATTTGAAAATTACCGTGTGTAGGATGGTGTTAATGTACAGTTATCGCTGGTAGGTGCGGACTCAGTGGGTCAAAAGGACTGTTTCTGCATTGTACCTCTAAACAGAACTGAACGTATGGACTTCACGTTGCAGGGGAGAGGGTAAAGCTGTGTCTTTTTTCATGTAGCATCTGTGAAAGGAATTGATTTGTGTTCCAGCATTACTAAACTCATGATCCAGCCTCTTCCCAGCCCTTGACGGCAGTCAGTGTTATTTCACTGTGCCGGCTCGTCACATCCTCGACAATGCATGGAGCTGGAGTGCTGCAGGAAGAGGCTGGATCGTGAATCCCAATTCCTTGCACTCAACTTGCTCCCAACCCTGAATCTTGAACTCTATGAAGATAGTTGATCTCCAGAGAGCCTCCAAGCGGGAAGCATCCTGTTCTAAGAAAAAACCTGGCAACTCAGAGCTCTACGGTCTACCATTAGTGGAAGTCATAAAGTAATGGAGCTGCTCAACACAAAGACAGGCCCTTCGGCCCACCTTGTCCATGTTGACCAAGTTGGTATACTGGGCTCCAACTACTTGCATAGTGTCCATATCCCTCTAAAGTTTAGAGTCCAAATCCTTCCTATCCATATATCTGTGCAAACGTCTTTGCCAGTAGATTAGACAGATGCATGGATGAGGACAGCACATTGGCTGATGGTTTGATTCTGCTGGTGGGATTACATTTGCCCAACTAGGCTGCTGGGCTGCCATTCCAACAGTGACACCCGCCACCATATAGAACAGATGACAATACAGGGTGTAGGGGCTCAGTGTTCCTTCATGTGACGGGTTCAATGCCCATGTTCATGCTCACTAGTGTCAGAGTGATTGCACTGCTGGTGATATGTGTTTGTTGATTCATTGAACGCCATAGCATGGAAACAGGCCCTTCAGCCCACTGAGTCTATGCTGACCCTCGATCACCCATTCACACTGGTTCTATAGTAAACCCACTTTCACATCAACTGTTACAAAAGGCCAATTAAACCCGCACATCTTTAAAATGTAGGAGGAAATCGCCCAGAGGAAGCCCTGGCAGTCACAGGGAGAACGTGCAAACTTCACACAGACAGCACCCGAGGTCGGGATTGAACCATTATGCTGCGTTGTGCACCACTGTGGAACGTCCATGTTAATACAGAGCTGCTGCCCTGGTGCTTCCAGGTGATAGACTGGGGACGTGGGAGGTGTGATTGTGTACTGCTCTCCCTGGGCTAGACGGCACCCGAGGTCGGGATCGAACCTGTGTCTCTAGCGCTGTGAGGCAGAGACGCTACCACTGTGCCTCCCTACACAGGCTTGTTATTATCAACGGGACAACCTTCCCATTAACGCTGCCTCTTCCTTTCAGATATCGACGAATGTCGGGAGCAGAACATCAAGTGTGGACTGAACCAGATGTGTTTCAACACGAGAGGCAGCCATCAGTGTATCGACACTCCCTGCCCGACCACCTACCGCAAAGGAGCTAGCCCGGGGTAAGGGAGAACGGCTCTGAGGACCAGCTCCTCCCTCCCAGGCTGGTGGACGGGCATCAGTGAGGGCAGAGGCTGAGGATTGACGGGTGGTGGAGAGAGAAAGGAGGGGAGGAGTGGTGGAGGACAGAGGATGGAGGGGAGATGGGGAGGGAGAGAAGGGGAGGAGTGGTGGAGAGCAGAGGATGGAGGGGAGATGGGGAGGGAGAGCCGGTGGAGGAGGAGGAGGGAGGGCGGGGAAGTGTTTTGAATACATGGGAGCAGCTCAGTGTGTTGACAGCTCCAGGGGCCCGAGTTCGACCCTGACCTCTGGCTCCGTGGGGTTTGCATGTTCTACTAGTGACCACAAGGGTTGGGTCTGGGTCTTCCAGTTTCCTCCCACATTGGAAGGTACGGGGACTGGTAGATTAATCACCCGCTGTAAATTGACCCTCGTGTGTTGGTCAGTGGTGGAGTCTGAGGGAAGGGGGAAGCTGCTGGAAATGAGGGTGATTGGGGATGTAGCCTAGCAACAGGCCCTTCGGCCCACAATGTCCGTGCCGAACATAACTCCAAGGTACATTAATTTCTGCGTGCACGTTCCCCATACACCTCCATTAACTGCTGATCATTGTTCCTATCTAGAAGCCTCTTAAACACCGTGATTGTACCTGCCACCTCCACCCCAGGCAGCACACTCCAGGCACTCACCACTGTGTAATGAAGGCATAGAATCAGCGAGTCTTACAGTGTGGAAACTGGCCCTTCGGCCCAACTTGCCGACACTAGCCAACATGTCCCGTCTACACTGCCTCCCGTTGGCCCATATCCCTTTAAACCTATACTCTCCACGTACCTGTCTAAATGTTTCTTAAACGTTGCAATAGACCCTGCGTCAGCTGCCTTGTCCAGCAGCTCCTCACACACACGCACGTTACAGTTGGCCCCCTCACAACTTAAAGCTCTGACCTCTCGTCTTTGATCATTCCACCCTGGGAGAAAGGTTCTGACTCTCTACCCTGTGGGCAAGAGGGTGGTGGGGAGCGGAGGGAGGGTGGAGGGAAAGGAGGGAGGGAGAGAGGTGGGATTTGCATTGGGGAGTGGAGGGAGAGGAGGGAGGAACAGTGGGAAGAGGCGGGAGTGGTGGTGGAGGGTGACGAGGGAGGGGCTTTAGGGAGAGGAGGGAGGGACGGTGAAGGGGTCAGTGGGGGGGCCCTTGGATTAGCATGCGGTGGCTGATGGTGGGGGCCAGGGTTGGGGTGGTGGTGTTTGAGTTGTCACCCCTGTCGCGTTCCCTTGGCAGGACCTGTTTCCGTCGCTGCCTGCTGAACTGTGCAGCGGGCCCGCTGGCCCTCCAGTACAAGCTGCTCACCCTCCCCAACGGCATCCCGGCCCGCCACGACGTGATCCGCCTCTCCGCCTTCTCGGAGCGGGGGGTGCTGCAGAGCGGCACCAACTTCACCGCCGTCGAGGTGGAGGCGGGCAGTCCGTTCTCCGTGCGCTCGGAGGGAGGCCGCGGTATCGTGCAGACCCTGCGGCCGCTGACCAACGCCGGCGTCCACCGGCTCAAGGTGCGGGCTGCCACCTACGGCCAACCCGGCAAACTCAAGTACCAGAGCGTCTTTGTCATCTACATCGCCATCTCCCCCTACCCCTACTGAGTCCAGCAGCCTAGCCTGCAGACCCTCCCTCGCCCAGGGAAGGGGGGGGGTCATTCTGTGCTCCGTCCTGCCCGATGTCTCGAAACCAAAAATAGATGGATCGATTTATTTTTTATCGTGAAAGTGTCCAGTTTACTCGATGTGTGGTAATCTTTTCAGAGGTCTCTCATTTTGGCTCCTAATCTATTGAGAGAAGTGACATTTTAAGGCTTCGAATTAGTTTTAGTTTTACAGATACATCATGGAAACAGGCCCTTCACCCCCACGCCGACCATCAGTCACCCACTCACACTAGTTCCATGTTATCCCACTTTCCCCATCCACTCCCGACACACACGGCTCAATTATTAAAGGCCCCCTCAACCTCGAAACCCGCACGTTGTTGGGATGTGGGACGAACCCAGAGCACCCTGAGGAAACCCAAGCTGTCACAAGGAGAACGTGCAAACTCCACACAGACAGCAGCCAAGGTCAGGATCGAACCTGGGTCTCTGGCGCTGTGAGGCAGCAGCTGTGCCACTTTGCCACCCTTACTCTTATTACAAAAGGAAATGTTACCCCAGATAGTTGGTGCAAAACGCAAGGTGCTGGAGGAACTCAGTGGGTCTGGCAGCATCAAGGGAGGGAATGCATAGATATTGTTCGGGTCAGAACCTTTCTTGTCATCCCAGATAGTTTGCTTGTGTCTTAGGCCAGGTTAGTGGACATTTACATCATCCAGATGGTCACGAGTGCCCTGGCAAACATTGCCTGCATTGACCATGCTGGAACCAGGAAGCTGCTCTGTACCTTCCAGTCAGTTTTGTTTATTGGCACGTGTACCGAGGTACAGTGAAAAGCTTTTGTTGCGCGCTAACCAGTCAGCAGAAAGACAAACCATGATTACAATCGAGCCATTTACAGTGTATAGATACATGAGAAAGGAATGATGTTTAGAGTACCCAGGGAATGTCCAAGGGTCCGCATGAGGACCTGGAACAGCCCCAACTGTGTATGTGGAGCCAGTGAGGGTGAACTGTTCAGCCTCGGTGAGAGGCCATTGCCCAGGGGACTGAAGTGATGCCGTGATGCCGTGCCCAGCATAAGATCCACAATCCCATTCAGTATCCATGTCGCCCTAATTCACAAAACCCACCTGGATCAGTGGGTATGGACTCATCACAGCCTTCAGACAGGGTAGAGATGGGCATCTCCAATCACCTTGAGGTCAGTAGAAGGTCGTGCAGAGAAACCCCACTCTTGCTTGAATTGGACGGGAATATTGAGATCGTTTGTGTGTTGTCGGAGTCATGCCTTTTCCTAAATGTAACAATGCGGTTTGTTTAAGAAGAACCAGCCCTCTCAGCTGACCCATATAGAAAAGATGCCATTAAACTGGAAAGAGTGCAGAGAGGTTTTGCGAGGATGTTTCGAGGACTAGACTGGAGAGAGTGTTGGGAAGGCTAGGACTTTATTCATAGGAGTGCAAGAGGCTGAGGGGTGATCTTATAGAGGGTGTGTAAAATTGTGAAGGGAATAGAGAGGGTACATGCAGAGTCTTTTACTCCAGGCAGAGGAATCAAGAACCGGAGGGCTAGGTTTAAGGTGCGAGGGGAAAGATTTAATAGGAATTTGAGCAGCAACTTTTTCCCACAGAGGGTGGTGGGTATATGGAAGGAGTGCCAGAGGAGGTAGGTGAGGCGGGTACAATAGTAACATCTAAAATATACTTGAACAGGTACAGGGATAGGAAAGATCGAGAGGGATATGGGCCAAATGCAGGCAAATGGGTCTCTTAGACTGGGCATCTTGATCGGCGATGATGAATGGGGCTGAAGGGCCTGTTTCTGTGTTGTATGCCCCTATCGATGGCCTGCTCACAGTGCAGGATAGTGACACAGTTTACTGGGGGAGCACCCAATGCCACTCAGTTGGAGAGTATTAGGGTTGACCTGTCAGGAGCCCAGAGACCTACTGTGAGACTGTACAGTATTGCCGGTACTAGCACAGTTACTCTGATCACACCCCACCCATAGTGTTGTTCACTTGTAGTCTAATCCTTCATCAACTCGCATGCTTCCAATGGAACTCCAGAATCCTACTCCTTCCCTGTTTCACTTCAAAATCCCTCTAGTTCTTCCTCTTTAATTCGGCTGACAACCAACTTACAGTCCCCATCACCCCCAAACTATTTCCCACAGGCCCTCCCACACACAGCCCCACACATCAGAAGCCCTGCCTTTTCCTACTGACCTGACCCCTCCATCACCATCTCCCGACTGCCCCCGTTAACTGGTTACCTTTCACCAGACCTGTCCAGTTCTGCCACACGGAAACAGGCCCTTCAGCCCGAGGAGTCCATGCTGACCAAGATGCCCCATCGACGTTAGTCTCACTCGCCCATATTTGACCCTTATCTCTCTAAATCTTTCCTATCCATGTAATTGTGGTGTGTCTTTTATTGTACCTGGCTCAACTACTTCCTCTGGCAGCTGGTTCCATATACCCACCATCCTCTGTATAAAAAAAAGTTGCCCCTCAGGTTCCTATTAAATCTTTCACCTCTCACAATAAACCTATGCCCTCTAGTTCTTAACTCCCCTACTCTGGGGAAAAAGACTGCATTCACCCAATCTATTCCCCTCGTGATTGTATACATCTCTATAAGATTACCCCCCAGCCTCCTGCGCTCCTAGCCCACCCAACCTCTCTCTATAGACTCTGATCCCCCTACCCTGGGGAAAAATACACTGTGCAGTTGGTCTCTGATTCGGGATTTCTAGGAGACACAAGGCCAACCCAAAGTCACCTTTATTAAAATTCACATCAACAAAAGCTCTAGAAGATATATTTGTTGTTCTCCCTCTGAAAGCCCTGCTGAAGTAACCACTGCATGTGTTGTGCTTAACTATGAGCCTCGATGTTTGGAGAGGCAGGAGCTGAGATGTTTGTTGTAAAGGAGTGCCACACACGCTGTATGAAATGTGTTCTGCCCTATTTATTTATCCTTGTGCAGGGTCCTGGCAGCTTCCCACAAACATTAAACTAAGGAATGGCCTGCAAAATGTGACTGCTTTTTTGACACTGTGTACGTGACATGTTGAGCAATTGATTGACAGGTCCAGCATGGAAGCAGCCCCTCAGTCCACCAAGTCCATGCTGGCCATCCATCCATCACCTGTTCACACGAGTTCTATGTTATCTCCCTTTCTCACCCACTCCCTACACATTCAGGCCAATTTTCACAGAAACCACTTAACCTGCACACCCGCACGTCTTTGGGATGTGGGAGGAAACTGGAGCACCTGGAGGAAACCCACGCGGTCCATATGGGGGAACGTGGAAACTCCACACAGACTAGTGACAACCCTGGATGTCAGGGTTTTACCCGGCACGGTGAGGCAGCAGCTCCACAGTGCTGATGGTTTCAGACAGAGTAGCAGCGGGAAAATGGAAACATTTCTCATGCAGGTGTTTCAGAAATAAGGTACAGTTTATTTAGGAATACATGAAAAAAGTACAGATTTATCTATATCTTTGCTTACAGGAAACATTTACAATATATATAATTACAAATGCAATGATATGTCAGGCAAATATCTTGTTTAAATATGTACAAAGTAAAGTGACAATTATTTTCATTCTCTTTTGGAAACTGCACAGTCACTACCAACAAAGTTATTTTTTTGTCATGATTCAGCTGACAAGGGGGCTGGTGCCGCAATGAACCGGCGCCGACACCAGGGGGCAGCCACCACCAGGAAACATTTAATACACGCACCAATGTACCAGGGAGCATCACATACTGGTGCCAATCACCCCTTTATCCATGGCAACACTTCTTAGCTGAAACTTTACTCAAAAGTTCCCTTTTTTTAAATAATTACATAAAATCTGATTCAGCCAATGGACATTGAAATCTTTGCAATGAATTCCATTATGGGGGGGAGACACTAAGGGTTTAATGAGAAGAATATTTTATGAATTTGAATAGCATTTCGTAGCAAAATCATCTGTATCTTTTTATGAAAGTCCCACAGACTATGGGCCGTTTGATCCTTGTAGAAACATATGCTTTCTATACCGACCTGTGCAAGAAATGGTGACCTGGTCCCAGGGGAATGCCCTATCGTCGCTCTGCCGGCTTGGGTCGTGTTGCAAGCTGCCTGTTTCCTGAACCTGAGCAGGGACAGTGAGGCGCGATTCCCCTGCCGACTTGAAACACAAACTACAGTTCTGGTGGAACTCAACGGGCCAGACAGCATCTGTGGAGTCTGAAGAAAGGTCCCGACCCGAAACACCGCCTGTGTCCGTCCCAGCCACAGACTCTGCCTGGCCCACTGAGTTCCTCCAGCACTTTCAGTGGTCGTTTTTGTTTTCAGAATTGCAGCATCTGCAGTTCCCCATGTCCAAACATCCCACAAAACTGTCTCTGATTCAATATGAAGAAGGGTCTTGACCCGAAACGTCACCCATTCCTTCTCCCCAGAGATGCTACCTGTCCCGCTGAGTTACTCCAGCAGTTTGTGTCTATCTTTGATGTAAACCAGCATCTGCAGTTCCTTCCTACACTGTTTCTGATTCATTGCTTGGCCGATGTAATGCTGGTGTTTCTACACAAGATACAACCCAAGAACACTGGCTGTCTGGGGAAAGCAGAAGGGATATGAGACACGGTGCCATTCCTGGCCTCGTGTGTATAGGGAGGAACTGCAGATGCTGGTTTACACCGAAGATAAACACAAAATGCCGGAGTAACTCAGCGGGACAGACAGCATCTCTGGAGAGAGGAATGGGTGACGTTTCAAGTCGATGGTGAACAATGAGCATGACTAACAAAAAAATCGCTCTGATGCCCGGCAATGCCAAGAAAACGCGTTTGTTAAAAATGGGATGGATTGCGGGAGTAATTCGTAGATTAAACTGCACGTTGGTTGTGGGATCATCGTGAATTGAGATGTGCAGGAGACGCGCCAACATGGTACTTGCACGGAAGGAAGGAGGTGAAACTGGAGTCAGGAGGAGGCAGCGGCCGGTGACTGCTCAGCTCAGCGCTGGGACGGGTTGTGGTCACCGCGGAGATGAGAGGAGATGAAAGCTCCGCTTGCATGAAGGAGATTCTGGCTCATTCATGGACGGCTGGAGCACCAAGGTAGGTCGGAGGGAGCGCAAGGTGGGCGGGCACACTCCATGCAGGGTGCAACACAAGGTGCTGGAGTAACTCTGCGGGTCAGGCAGCGTCTCGGGGGGGCGTTTCCGTTCGGGACCCTTCTTCAGGCGCCACACGTCCTCCACAGATGCTGCCTGACCCGCTGAGTTCCTCCAGCATCTGCAGTTCCTTGGATTTAGCTTGGCCGCGTCATTTGCCACACTAACCAACCTGGCACCGAGCTGCGATAGCAGGGAAACAGACCCTTCGGCCCATATTGTCCACGGACCACGTTGGAATGCCGGGTTGGTCCCATTTGCCTGCATTCGGCCCAAATCGCCCAAATCCCATTGGGCCCAAATCTCACCTCTAATCTCCCATCCATATATATATCTATATTGTTGAAGGCGCTTCTACCGCTTGTTCTGAACTACTCTAGGAGTGGGAAATGTTGCTCCCGTTATAATTTGGTCTTCGCGACTAAATTTCCTTCCGTAAATGTGGGAGCGGCAAGCAGGCGCCGGAGAGATGCAGGGAACCTTGTGCCTACGTTGGTTAGAGGTGGACTCGCCGCGACTGGGGAGGAACTGGTGCCCGGGGTGGGTCGCGTCCCAATGGCATGGATCATAAGTGATGGGAACAGTACTAGGCCATTCGGCCCATCAAGTCTATTTCAGCCATTCAGTCACAGCTGATGCGCCTTCTCTCCCCCCCACAACCGCTGGCAATGGACATGTTCAGCTGGTGCGAGGCTTGTGTTGAGCGTGGAGCGGCGGGCGGGCCAGTCACAGCACCATGGTGGGGATGCGGTGTGCGAGGGCGGCCGTGTGGGGCGAGTGCTGCTGCAGCGAGGCGGCTGAGGGCCGGTGGCGAGCGCTCTTCTGGTGGGCCCGTAGGCCGGCGAGCTGCGAGTAGGCGCTCTGACACACCTGGCACTTGTAGGGCCGCTCGCCCGTGTGCAGGCGGACGTGGTTGCGCAGCGTGGAGGACTGGCTGAAGCGGCGGTTGCAGAAGCGGCAGATGAACGGCTTGTCCAGCGTGTGGATGCGCATGTGGGAACGCAGGTTGCTGCGGGAGTTGAAGCCCCGGTAACAGATCACGCAGCGCATGCGGCCCGCACTGCTGCCGCCAGAGCCATCCGCTGCTCCAGGCTCGTCTGCAGGAAGAGAGGAGAGGACCACGGTTAGTTAGTGGAGGCCGGCACAGAGAGACTATGCACATTGCACGGCCATAGTCTACACTCCCCAACACCCACTCCATCTACACATCCACCACAATCAAAGAATTGTTCCACCCTGGTCTTTCCTTGTCCCTGTTCCCAGAAGCACCACCAGATTAAAGAATACCTCCTTGTCCTCCGTTACCAGACTCCTGAAAGCTCCTTCCTGAAGTATTGTCCCTTTCACCTCTATCCCATTGCAGATATTGGACTGTCTCTGGGACTGGCGTGCTGCAATGCTGGCAACTATATATTGCAGGTACACAAAATTGCTGGAGAAACTCAGCGGGTGCAGCAGCATCTATGGAGCGAAGGAAATAGGCAACGTTTCGGGCCGAAACCCTTCTTCAGACTGAACCCGAAACGTTGCCTGTTTCCTTCGCTCCATAGATGCTGCTGCACCCGCTGAGTTTCTCCAGCAATTTTGTGTACCTTCGATTTTCCAGCATCTGCAGTTCCTTCTTGAAAACTATATATTGCATTCTGTATATTTGTATCTGTATCTTCTGTATCTTTATCTTTGCTCCATGTATTTAATTGTGTATATATGATGTGATCTGACAGCATGCAAAACAAAGTTTATCACTGTACTCACCATACGGCAATAATAACCCTAACCCTAAACCCCCCCTACTCTTCCATGCCGACCAATATGCCCCAGTTAAACTCCTACACATGCTGCCTGCCTGACCCATTGAATTCCTCCAACAGTTTACTATGTTTCCACGCCCTATCTAAGCTTGTTCACGTCTTACCTGTCCCTCTAAACATGGGCTAACCAGTATGGGCTTCCTTTGCCACTGTAACTGCAGCGATGCGATGCACTTGTCAAAGAGAAGTGAGGACGGACAATAACTGTTGGCCATGCCCAGAGCGCCGGCAATGCCCAGAGCGCAGGAACGAATGAAGATTTACTGTTCATCAGCAGAGCACCATGCACGCTGAGTACCCGAACCCTGACCAACACCACGATCAGAAACAAAGTCCAGAATAACAACACTGTTACACATGTTGGATCAGGTACACGCAGGGCAGGGCACAAACCTGCACAGTTACTGTTCCCATTCTAAATTCAAAAGTTCATAAGTTCTCGGAGCAGAATAAGGCCAATGGGCCCATCTAGTCTACTCCAACATGCAACCATAGCTGATGCATAGCATCGCAGCTCATATGGCAGGTGCAAGATTTCAACAGAGACCTTTCCGCCTCGATGTGAAAGATCTATCTAATATCTTGTGGGCATTACTAAATACGTAATCTGCCGAAAAGAGAAGATTCATCCAAATATATTTCAGCTGGAAACATTTAAACATAGAAGTAGGTGCACGAGTAGCCCATTGGGCCATTAGAGCCAGCACCGCCATTCAATATGATCATGGCTGATCATCCAAAATCAGTACCGCATTCCTGCTTTTCCCCCATATCCCTTGATTTCCTTAGCCCTATGAGCTAAATCTAACTCTCTCTTGAAAACTTAAAGGAACATCTATTTCCTGCATCCTAAGTGAAGTAAAGTTTTCAAAACAGCATAGCCTGTATGTATAAAGATTAAAGTTTGCCCATTGCAACATAACGCTGGATTATTTTACATGCAGACTCCGACTCAAGGCTGGAGTGTGCAACAATTAGCTCGCCAGAGGAGGATGGATTGCAGCACAATTAGACTTGCACATGAGAAATAGACCCCTTTACACCTCACCACGGCTGGAGTGTACAGCATATTGATTCGCACAGTGTGTCACATACAGCCCAACAGACTATCATTTGCCTTGTGTTGTGAATCTTCCCTCAGTATGCAGAGATGATTTATGAGAATATTGCTAGGACTCGAGGGCCTGGGCTATTGGGGGAGGTTGAGCAGGTTAGGGTTTAATTCCTTGGAGCTTAGGAGGCTGAAGGGTGACTTTATATAGAGGTGTTTAAAGTCATGAAGCAAATAGAAAGGATGAAGGCACAGTCATTTTCCACATTGTAAAAGAATCAAGAACATAAGAATCAAGTACATAGGTTTAAGGTGAGTGTGGAGAGATATAATTGGAACAGGAGAGTATATGGAACGAACTGCAAGTAGTTGAGGCAGGTGCGATAACAACATTTAAAATACATTTTGACAGGTACATGGATAGGAAAGATGTAGAATAGGAATGGGCCAAACCTGGGCAAATAGGACATCTTGACCAGCATTGAGTGTTTGGACCAAAAGGCCTGTTTCTGTGCTGTATGACTTTATGATTGTATTGATAACTTAAGCTTAGATTGGGTTAACTTGCCAATGCCAGAGGGTGAATGGCCAAGGAGAGAACCCGTGGCTGCCACCCAGATGAGAGAGCAGTGAGGGGACTTACAGAAACATCCCACCCAGAGGCTGCAAGGCCCCAAGTCTCAGTGTGTGAATGGGCACATGCCCCAGATTGAGGGGGCAATGAGCAACAGAGCCAACTAGACCAAGAGTGGTAGCCCACCAAGGACCCCGCCCTGAACCAGACTGACCAACTGACCAGACTGACCACCCTGCATCACCCAGAACTAAGTTGTGAACGGTCACTGCCAGCCCATCGAGCTGCACACTCACTGGACCATTGCATCTGGAGAGTGGCGGATCTATGAAGAAAGCCTCTTCAACACTACTTTTGTCTAGACTGTGGAACAGCATCCCTCTTCCCATCAGAACTGCCCCCTCCATCGACTCCTTTAAGTCGAGCCTTAAAACTCATCTCTACTCCCAAGCCTTTCTTGACGTCATCTGAGCGAGGGTTATATGTATGTAGTGATGTTTGTATTTAATCTATGAACCAATGTTGTATAACGTTAGTACCTCCACCAATGTAAAGCACTTTGGACAACGAGAGTTGTTTTTTAAATGTGCTATATAAATAAAAGTGACTTGACTTGACTTGACTTGACTATGTGAGATACTCTGCTTACAGTTAGTCACCATCCCCTAGACAGAACAGACCATATGTTGACCCACTGAAACACCCAGACCTAGGTTGAAGGGACAAAGATGACCCACAGAGACAGGGTATTAATGGACAATGTGATAACCATTCAGCAAGAGGGCAATGTGACAAGGCTGACACCACACCTCCAGTGTGAGAACCCAGTGAAATACAGTGATATATACTGAAATATAATTTTAGAAAATAAACCATAGCACAGTACAGCACAGGAACAGGCATTTCATACCTCAATGTCCAGGCCGAGCATGATGCAAGATAACGTTATCTCCTCTGCCTCACAAGATCCATATCCTTCCATTCTCTGCAAATCCACATGCCTATCTAAAAGCCTCTTCAACGCTACTTTTGTCCCTGCCTCCATCAACTCCCTCTGCCACGCACTTACCACTCTCTGTTTAAAACACTTGCCCCAAATCTCACCTTTAAACCTTACCCCACTCGCTTTAATGCTGTGAATGGGTTCTAGTCTTTGAATACAATTTTAGTAGACTAACACTTCCTAAAATGCTCATTTTTGTTTATGTAGAATAATTGTGACACGAAGCCAAAGGCCTCTTGCTCGTTGATATTGCGCCTAATTTTAAATGTGATTCCCTGTTTTCAATGGTTGAAGTTCTCAGCTTTAACAGTCATTCACGTGATCAATTTAACCCTAGAGGAAGTGGAACAATTCAGAGGAAGATATTGAACACTGCCACTAATCAGCATTCAGACCCAGGGGAAATATCTTGTTGTTTTTCATACGATAAAACTGAGCAATGACACGTTGGAAGCAACAGAAGAAACCAAAATATAACAGAGGTACAAAATCCAGGTGGAGCAGGTAGTGGATTGGAACAGGTTAAAACTCGGAGGCAACAGATGCAAAGAAGTGTACAGCATGGAATCAGGCCCTTCGGCCCACCTAGTACCTGCCGGCCGGTTTGGCATTTTAGGCTAGTCCCGTTTGCCTGCATTTGGCCTATATCCCTCTAAACCCTACCCATATATCTGTCCAAATGTACTTTAAAACTCGTAATTGTATCGGCCTCGCTCGCTTCCTCTGGCAGCTCATTCCAGATATGGTCTCCCCTCTGGGGGACAAAGTTGTCCCCAGAGATCCCTCTTAATTCTCACCCCCTCTCAACTCAAGCCTCTGCCCTTTAGTTTTCAGAATCCTCTACTCTAGGAAAATGTCTGCGCGCGTTTACTTTACCCGTGCCCTTCGTGATGTTGTACACCTCAAGAAGTTCACCTCTCAGCATCCTACACTTCAAAGAAAAGGGCCTGAGTAAATCTCTCCAATGCAATGAAATCCTTATTGTAGCTGGGCGAGCAGAGAAACATACAGAACTCCAAGTGTGGTCTGGCCAACAAACTGATACACTCCCCTCCCGTTGCCACCTAGCCCCGACCTTTCATAGAAACATAGAAATTAGGTGCAGGAGTAGGCCATTCGGCCCTTCGAGCCTGCACCGCCATTCAATATGATCATGGCTGATCATCCAACTCAGTATCCCGTACCTGCCTTCTCTCCATACCGTCTGATCCCCTTAGCCACAAGGGCCACATCTAACTCTCTCTTAAATATAGCCAATGAACTGGCCTCAAACTACCCTCTGTGGCAGAGAATTCCAGAGATTCACCACTCTCTGTGTGAAAAAAAAGTTTTTCTCATCTCGGTTTTAAAGGATTTCCCCCTTATCCTTAAGCTGTGACCCCTTGTCCTGGACTTCCCCAACATCGGGAAAAATCTTCCTGCATCTAGCCTGTCCAACCACTTTCACCAATCTTCTGAGAACACAACGCTCTCCGGCCACTTTGGACGGCCACTGTCCCTTGCCTTCTGACCGCCGGTCACTGGTCTGTGTTTGGGGAAGTTTGATTAAAGTTACGCCGCATGACCGACGTCAATTGTCGCCACGCAATCCGCTCGGTCTATTAAACAATCCTAAAATGAAACTCAATCAGGGCGCCTTAAAAGACGATTAATAATCCATACATTTTGATGCTTTTCTTATAATTGGAGCCTGTGTTCCTTAACAATCGCACACCGCTGTTAGATAATCATCAGTCTCTGCCCGTTTTATTGCACTGACAGAGGGAGTCATTACCATCTTTGTTCTTTTTCCTGTGTTCCTCTTCAATTCCCGGGACCCCGGGTATCCCGAGGAATGTGTTCTGGGTGTTCCCGTACCACACCAGCAATTCTTGGTCCGGGGGTATTGTCTGAAGGGAAATAAAGACTCGGGTTTAATTCCAGTAGCTATTATCGATGTTTAAATGCTGACATGCAGCGTTACACTTTATCCACATCTGCAAACATTTACATCCACGCTACCTCTCCTCCCCGCTGTTACACTTCTGTGTGAGGTTTATCAAAGTGTAATGCCCCTGTCCCACTTAGGAAACCTGAACGGAAACCTCTGGAGACTTTGCGCCCCACCCAAGGTTTCCGTGCGGTTCCCGGAGGTTGCAGGTGGTTGCCGGAGGTTGCAGGTAGTGGAAGCAGGTAGGGAGACTGACAAAATACCTCCGGGAACCTCCAGGAACCGCATGGAAACCTTGGGTGGGGCACAAAGTCTCCAGAGGTTTCCGTTCAGGTTTCCTAAGTGGGACAGGGGCATAAGGCACCACACACAAGCTTTCCTATTGTTGCACATGGTCAGGTACAAAGTTTTTAAACTATCGATTCACCCAATTGCTATTTTATCCATCAAGCTTGATTGGTCGAACAGATTGAAAGATGCAGCATACAAGCAGGCCCTTCGGCCCAGCGAGTCTACACCGACCCGTTCACACTAGTTCTATGTTCTCACACGTTTGCACCCACACCTACACACTAGGGGACAATTTACAGAGGCCAATTACCCTGCAAAGCCGCGTGTCTTCGGGGTGTGGGGGAGGGGGGGGGGGCACCCGGAGGAAACCCACGAGGTTCACGTGAAGAACGTGCAAACTCCACACAGACAGCAGCCGAAGTCAGGATCGAACCCGGGTCTCTGGCGCTGTGAGGGAGCTGCGTCAATGTGCCGTCCAGCCCTTGCAGGTCAGGCGGGGAACAACGCGAATGCAGAATAATCTCAGGGGAGTAGAAGCGAAAACACATGTGTAAGTATAAGACCGGTGTCCCATTATTGCGGGCTGCGTTCAGGGTCTCAGATGTTGTAATCCATTCTCCCTTCATTGTGAAAAAAACATAATCGTTGTACAGAAGCACCACACAACGTGATAAATGTTGTTTAAAGGAATGTCCTTGAACCCGGTCAGGTAGCAATAGACAGGTTGAAATCCTGGGATAAAGAGGAGAGGTTTAAGAATGGAACTAAATGCCCTCGCTGCTGATGCATAAGGTAGCAGGCCGGGTGTTAAGTGATTCGGTCGCGGTTCAATAGCTCAATAATAGCCTTTTTTTTTGCATGGACTTGCGTGGAGATTTCTGCTACCGGAGCTGCTTAAAGTGGGTTCACCAATTACCTTAGAACGCAAAGTGCTGGAGGAACTCAGCGAATTAGACGGGGCGGACAGACAACATTTTTTGGTCGGGACCCTCCGTCAAAACTGAAGAAGGATCCCGATCCGAAATGTCGGTCCAACAATTTCCCTCCACAGATACTGCCTGACCCGCCGAGTCATTCCAGCACTTCGTTTTTTTTTTCATTCAAGAATCCAGCATCTGCAGTTCCTTGCGTCTCGATCTTTGATACGAAGGTTCCAAGCAGTAAAAGTAACAAGATGACAATTCTGACATAACAAGCGGGCAGCTAGTGAATAACACCGCACGATGATGTATCCTAATGTGTAGGAAACAACTGCAGATGCTGGTTTAAAGCGAAGATAGATACAGAATGCTGGAGTAGCTGGAGATGGTGTACCCTCTGCGCTAAATCTTCGCCTGTGCCTTTGACACCAGGCAGAGACTCTTGCTCTGATCATAGGTACACAAAAATGCTGGAGAAACACAGCGGGTGCAGCAGCATCTATGGAGCGAAGGAGATGGGCAACGTTTCGGGACGAAACGTTGCCCATCTCCTTCGCTCCATAGATGCTGCTGCACCCGCTGAGTTTCTCCAGCATTTTTGTGTACCTTCGATTTTCCAGCATCTGCAGTTCCTTCTTAAACACTTGATCTGATCATGCTGTGACCGGTATTCCGGGCTAGAACCGGAGTCAAACCCGCCAAGCTGAACCTGGGGGAATATTTGAGGAGTGTTTTGTTTTTTTCGCGACGATGAGTTACAAATGTAATATGGGGTATGCGAAGGAGCAGCGCTGTCTGTGTGCGAGTGATTATTCTTTGAAGCGCTGTATCACATCCTCAAAGCACAAGCCGCCAGATGCCCGGGATCGGAACATTTCCGACATGAAGTGAACACTGGGCCCTCCCTTCCCGGTGTCTTCAGTGTATTGAGGGCTAACATGTTGCATCACGGCCTGGTTCAGCAACACCATCACGCCCAGGAACGAAGGAGAGATTACAGAGAGGTGTGGACACTGTCCGGTCCATCACAGGTACTGACCTCCAACCCCCCACCATTGAAGGGATCTTCAAAAAAATGGCAGCTAATATCATCAAAGACCCACACCACACTTACCTCCACCTTCGGGAAGAAGCTACTGGAGCCTGAAAACTGTGACCTCCAGGTGCAAGAACAGCTTCTTCCCAGCAACTATCAGTCTCTTGTACACTGCACAACGCTGACCTCAGCAACTATGATCTTCTATGGACTGTGTATTTGGCTGCACCGTGGACTCGTGTTGTTCTATTATGGTTACCTGGTATAGCTGTTATTAATTCATTGTACTTTGATGACTATATCTTTATCTGTGTGTATTTGTGTTTACAGACTTTTTTAAGTAGCGGCATGTGAGAACTTCACTGTCCCGTTGCCGGTACAGGTGGCAATTAAACACTTTAGACGCTGGCACGGACCGAGCCTTCTCTCCATGACAACCCGCTAAAGAATCTTCTCCGTCCTCAGCCCTGCGACCCTGGAGTGATAACTTAGTGCCGCCAGGACCGGCTCCACAACCTCTCGTTCCCCGCACCCCTCCGGTGCCCATCTTCGGCTCGGCTCGATCTTCGGCTCGGCTCGGCTCGGCTCGGCTCGGCTCGGCCTGGCTCGGCTTGACTCGGCTTGACTCGGCTCGGCTCGGCTCGGCTCGGCTCGGCTCGGCTCGGCTCGGCTCGGCTCCAATCTCATGCAAACACCAAACACAGAGCAAGGCACGCTAGATCCGGCTAAACCCGGTTAAACCCGGCTAAACCCGGACCCAGCTTCGATCCTCTCTCACTCACCTCGGTGGCTTTATAGAAGATGTTGTTCCCGATCTGGACCACTTCCAAGTTCTGCTCCTGCTCGTTCCTGGCGCACTTGATGTAGGTCATCCAGCTGCGGTGGTCCTCCTGGCTGGCGTCTATGAAATAGCGCACCGTGCCGTCGTCATTGAAAACCTGTGGCCAACAAGGCGAGGGAGAGGTTAACGCTGACCCGGGACATCCGCCTCACTCGCCCCCGCTCCCCCTCCGACCGAGACACCCACACCGGCCCAGAACAATACAACCGGGAGGCGCAGATCAGTGTGAGGAAGGGTCTCGACCCGACAAGGTCTTCGCTAGCCAAGGCTTTGAGTCTGAAGAAGGGACTCGACCTGAAACGTCACCCACCCCTTCTCTCCAGAGACGCTGCCTGTCCCGTTGAGTTACTCCAGCTTTTTGTCTCTAACTTTATAAATGACACAAAATACTGGACTGTTTGCTTTTTATTTTGTAAACCCGCACCTGCACAAGTTGTTTTTATAGGAACTGCAGATGATGGTTTGTCCCGAAGATCGACACAAAATGCTGGAGTAACTCCGCGGGTCAAGCAGCACCTCTGGAGAAAAGGCATAGGTGTCTCGGGTCGGAACCCTTCCTCCAGAGATGCTGGCTCACCCCCAGCATGTTGTGTCTACCTGCTATAAAACGTTAGCTAGGTCACAGCTGGGGTGTGGTGTGTAGTTGACGCTGCAATCTTGAACAAATCCTAAAGGGCTGGAGGCACTCAGCATGTCAGGCAGCACCCGTGGAGGGAATGGAAAGACAAAGTTTCAGGTCCTTCAGACCGATGTGATTTTTTTCATTCTGAAAAAGGGTCCAGGGACGAAACGTCGTCAGTCCGTTGTTTCCTCCACAGATGCTGCTTGTCCCGCCGAGCTCCTCTTTGACTTTGTCTTTTGCGCTGGGAATTATTCCTCATCGTCACCACCAAAGGCTTCTCACCCCGACCCCCCCCCCCCCCCCCCGGTTGAAAAGGTGACCCCCCCCCCCCCCCCCCCCCCCGTCAGCAAGTCGACCACACACCCTGGGGAGCTGGACTCTGCCCGGAGAGGAGCCCCCTTCGTCCGGGGCAGGTAAGATGCAGGAGGGAGTTGGCGAGTAGGAACCCAATTTGAAGGAAATGCGAATTAAAATACACCAAAGTAACAACATTTCGTTCAAGATTTGTAGGATTAGGAAGAGTGTACTGTGTACACATCTAGTTTCAGCAAGATTGTTATTTGAAACGGTAAAACGCAAATAAAACCGGCAGGACGAATTTAAAGTGGGATTAAACAAACTATCAAGAGGACTGGAAGGATAGGACACAGGGCACAGTCTGACAGAGGGAAATACAGAAAGATAAGGCGAGGTAGAGACGACGAAGTTAAAATGAAAACTGTGAGGCGGATAAAGGGATAACAGAGGTAAAATAACATGTTGGGGAAACATTATAGACCCAGTGAGGTGGAGGGATAAGATCCATACAGTGGTACAGTACAGAAATAGGCCACTCGGCCCATCTGGTCCATACCAACCGAGACGACCCATCTAAGCTACTTCAAAGACGTACAGCAGGTATGTAGGTTAATTGGCTTGCTATAAATGTAAATTGTTCCCTGTTTGTGTAGGATGGTGTTAATGTGCGGGGATCGCTGGGCGGTGCGGACTCGGTGGGCCGAAGGGCCTGTTTCCGCGCTGTATCTCTAAACTAAACTAAACTAAACTATTTGCCCGTATTTGTCCCATGTCCCTCTACACCTTTCCTGTCTATGTACCTGGCCAAGTGTGTGTTTAAATGTTGCTCTTGCACCTGCGTCAGATACCTCCTCTGGCAGCTCATCCCATTCCCCACCACCCTCTGTCTAGGTCAACAGGTAGGTGTTCCCTCTAACCAGGTGAACGGTTTAATATTCCCGTAATGAGGTGAACAGGTTGGCATTACTGTAACCGGGTGAGTGTGCTGGTGATACAATAATCAGTTGAAAGGGTTGATATTGCTGTAACCAGGTGAACGGGTTGGTGAACTGTTATGCCCCTGTCCCACTTAGGAAACCTGAACGGAAACCTCTGGAGACTTTGCCCAAGATTTCTGTGCGGTTCCCGGAGGTTGCAGGGGGTTGCCGGAGGTTGCAGGTAGTGGAAGCAGGTAGGGAGACCGACAAAAACCTCGGGGAACCTCCGGGAACCGCACGGAAACCTTGGGTGGGGCGCAGGTGAGCGCCGGTAACCCTGCCCTTACCTCCCACATCAGGTTATTGTTCTTGAACAGATCCACGTGTTCCGGGGAGATGACTCTGCCGGTGAATGGCCCCATCTCGGTGCCGGGTTTAATCCACGTCTTGGAGAAGATGCCGAGACCTTCGCCGGGGATGGAGCTCTGGGCTATGATCACCTCTGACGGGAGCACCAGGCTGGACAGCTTCTGCACCTCTGAGCCGGGGGAGAGAGAGGAGGGGGGAGATAGTTTAACAACCAGCGCCCGGGTGCGGGAACACATTCATCACCGGGCGGGCACGGAACCACTTACCGTTCAGGGTTAAATCCGGGAGACACGGCCTTTGAAACGATATTTAGTGGAGACATTTAAAAGTTAACGAATATTCCTTCACAAAGGGGTTTATCGCATGAAAGGCTTCAGTCAGTAAAAACTAACACAAGCAAAACACAATTGTACAATACTGATATTGAAAGTTAAAACAAAATTAAATAATCGTTTAAATACATAATAATCGGGGCTTGCGGGCGGACCTGACAGAAGTGTATAAAACGCTGACAAGCACAGATAGCGGAGACAGTCAGAACCTGTTTTTTTTTTTTACCGGGGCAGAAATGTCAAGGACTAGCGGGCATTGGTTTCAGGTAAGAATGGCGAGGCAAGTTTTTTTTTCACACACAGTGGGTGGTGGGTGCCCGGGGGTGGTGGTGGAGGCAGATACAATGGTGGTGTTTAAGAGGCTTTGGGATAGGCACGTGGATACACAGGGGCCGGCATCCAACAGGCTTGGACAGGCTAGATGCAGGAAGATTATTCCCGATGTTGGGGAAGTCCAGAACTAGGGGTCACAGTTTAAGGATAAGAGGGGAGTCTTTTAGGACCGAGATGAGAAAATCATTTTTTTACACAGAGAGTGGTGAATCTGTGGAATTCTCTGCCACAGAGGGTAGTTGAGGCAAGTTCATTGGCTATATTTAAGAGGGAGTTAGATGTGGCCCTTGTGGCTAAAGGGATCAGGGGGTATGGAGAGAAGGCAGGGATGGGATACTGAGTTGGATGATCAGCCATGATCATATCGAATGGCGGTGCAGGCTCGAAGGGCCGAATGGCCTACTGCTGCACCTATTTTCTATGTTTCAATGTTTCTATCCTGCAGGCAGATGAGATGAGTTTAACTTGGCATCAAGTTCGGCACCGATCTTGTGGGCCGAATGGCCTGTTCCCGTGCTGCATCGTTCTCTGCTTAGTCTGGAGAATGGGTTTGATTTTTAGGTTCCCAATCCGTATTGTTGAGACTCCTTGCAGAGTGAAGTGGGTCGTTTTATTTTAAAACAGCTTGTTGGCCGGGGTCGGGCCGGCGTGAAATGCACTGATCTTAAGGCCGGGGCTCGGAGCGCGGCGCGGGTGTAGTACCGGGGGTGAATGTGGGCTGGGGGGGGGGGGGGGGGGGGGGCACATTATTCGGGTAGGAAGCAGGCTTCCCCTCCCTCATTGTGCGCGGCACCGGCTCGTTAAACCCGAGAACTGGTCGGGTCAACTATTACCGGGGGGGAATGCAGAATGCACCCGAAACATTAAAACCCCAGCGAACCGAGCAAATAAATAACCCCGGGCAGGTGGGCGAACCGCCCCTCTAGAGAGGCAGGGCTGAGAGATGGGACCAAGAGCGTTCACCTGCACAGGTCACCGCCATCCAGAGTTAACCAGAGTTTAACACAACAGCGCAGTACTGAAGTCTCGACCCGAAATGTCACCTATTCCTTTTCTTCAGAGATGCTGCCTCAGCCGCCGAGTTATCCACCTTGAGCACAGCACTCGAACTGTGCCGCTTGGCCCACCATGTCTGTGCCGGCCACGTTCCCCAATATAATCAAATTCCATCTGCCTGTACGTGCTACACCCCCCCCCCCCCCCCGCCTCAACCACTGCCTCTTGGTTTAGGTTGAAACACCTCCACCCCGAGACCTCGCCCCTGCGTTCCTTACATCGGGAGACCCTGTTGTGAATTCAAACTAGATTTCCTTTCAAGATAGAATGATCCTTTCGCCCGCACCTCCGGTGATAAGGGAGAGGGGCGAGGGTGGTCCTCTCCATAACCTTCTTTTCGAAGAGCCAGCACGGGCACGATGGGCCGAACTCCTTTGCTCCGATTTCAATGGCATTTTAGAACACCCCTGCGCACTTCCCATCCGCAAAACATTCCCGACTTTGGCAGATTTTCTTTTAAAAACGTGATATTAATTTCGATCGAACTCTTCTGCCTCCGACGAAGGCAAATTTAGCAAAAGCATCGCGTTGATATCCCATGCAAATAAATTCAACGTATAAGTGTAGTATCAATTGTCAGCATTTGAGTCTAACGTGGTGCTTATTCGGTTTCTCAATTCGATACAGAAATACATGATCGAAATGTATGTCTTGCAATATGCATAATGACAATGTATTTATCAATAACCATCTTAAAGGTTCTTGAGATACAACCAGGGTGGGTGCCTGCGCCCGGGCATGGCTGGAAAGAACTGCAGATGCTGGTTGGTAGACACAAAATGCTGGAGAAACTCAGCGGGTGCAGCAGCATCTATGGAGCGAAGGAGATAGGCAACGTTTCGTCCCGAAACGTTGCCTATCTCCTTCGCTCCATAGATGCTGCTGCACCCCGCTGAGTTTCTCCAGCATTTTTGTGTACCTTCGATTTTCCAGCATCTGCAGTTTTTTCTTAAACACAAAATTCTGAAGAAAGGGGTCTCGACCCATTCCTTCTCCCCAGAGATGCTGCCCGCCTGCCCCGCTGAGTTACTCCAGCATTTTTGTGTCCACCCTACCACGGACTTGGGTGACAGACAGTGACAGTGAGTGGTCTTTCTAGACTCACCTCCGGTGAAGGACTGAGCCAGCGCCTCTGCCGTGAACGCCGTCTTCTGCCCGCTGCCGTTCTTCTCCTCGAACAGCTGCTCGCCGAGGACGTTTCTCCACCGGCCGTACAGAAAACTGTGCAGGATGTCGGATGTGATGATCTCCGCCAGCGAGAAACCGTGAGGCTTGAAGCCAGCCTTGAGAGACAGCGCCTCGGACGGTAGGACTGAGCCCATGACGGGGCGGGGGGGCGGGGAAGGTCGGTCGCGGCTCCCAAGAGGTGGAGGCAAGGACGGCGGCAGAGAACGGGAGGGCGAGGAGAGACGGAGAGAGGGGGGGTGGGTGAAGGACAGGACAGAAGTATCTCCAACAAAACCCCTCCAAAAAATCCTCAGCCCTCTTTATAGACGCCTGAGTGACCTCCTAATTGGTTATTAATGACCTACTGACGTCTCGGGAGAGGAAGCTTACAGGATAGACCATGTGGCGAGAGGGAGGGAGGAAGGGAGGGGAGGGGAGGGGGGGGGGTGGGTGGACGAGGGAGGGGACCATGGGCCGGGATATACGTCCCATCAGCTTCACTGTGCACCTGTTGAAGGCAAACCCCCAGTCACACAAACTCGCCAACTTGATCCCTTATTAAACTCATCGGCAGCCGAGGTTGTTTGATCCCAAAAGCCAAATTTCCCTCCTCCCCCTCCCCCCCTCCCTCTCCCGGGGGCTCCCTGTCTGTGAGTGGGGTGGGGTGGGGGCACTGAGAAAGAACCGTGTGCCTTTCGCAACCCTGAGCCCAGTTACAGCATCACTTTCCCGCACCCGAGTATTTTGTCCAAACTGAAATTCACGATTAAAAAAACACGTCCTGGCTTTTTTAAACCAGTGTATTATTTTCCTCTCTCCCACCAGCAAAACCACAAGGTGCAGCCGGGCTGAGACAGAGCCACCCTCCCCGGGAAAGTCAGCCCGCTAACCAGAGGGGTATCAAAAAAAAGTTTCCAATTTAATATTCATTACTGCTAATCAAGCTGGGCGGCGCTTTGTCAGCGAGACCACAATATTTGTCCGGTTTTCAATAGCTCGCTCCCTTTCTCATCTTTGTAAATACATTTTAAATGTTAGACAGGGGCGATTACAATGATTGACTTGGAACACAGAAGGCAGTCTCGCCGGCAGCGTCCCGCTGAGCGAATATCTTTATTCTCCTCCTAGCCTCACCGCATCTCCATTCACGACGATCAGAAATAATGTCAGAACGGATAAAAGTCGGCCAGATCGATTTTCACGCCCATTTTTGACGAGGGGTTTAAAAAAAAAAATAATGAGAGCGATCTTTGACACCCAGAGATACATTTGCTCCACTTAACGCCCAGTCCACCGGGTGAAATATAACGAGGGTACCCGGTCACACCTGAACATTGAGTGGCGTGGGGGCAGAGGGGGGGGATGTGATCAATAGCTGGAAATCTTTAAGGAAACCAGTCGGGCTGAAGAAATGTGTAAGTGACTGACAGGGAGAGGGGATGGGGCGGCTGCTGTTTAGATGCGGGCTCCTTCACAATGTGACCTGGCGGCTTCCTAACACGCTGCGACCAGTTGGGTTTACAGGGGGGGGGGGGGGGGGGGGGGGGGGGGGGGGGGGGGGGGGGGGGGGTGGGGGGGGGGGGGGGGGGGGGGGGGGGGGGGGGGGGGGGGGGGGGGGGGGGGGGGGGGGGCAACGTGAGACAGATGCTGTTGGTCAGAAACCCCAGAGATACAACCCCGAACGGAGAACCGCAGCTAATCTCGCCTTTACAAAAAAATGTCAGATCGATTGTAAAACGCTCTCTCTCCACCCAGCGCTGGAGAGAGAAGGCTCGATCACAAACGCAATCGTTTCGTTTTGAAGTCCACTCAAGCAGTTGGGGTTTGATTCTCTCCCCCTTTTCCAATCCTCCGCGTTGGGTACCGGTTGGAGATTGATGTCCCCCGGCCGGTGCCAACTCTAGATTTATCCTAATTCTTATTGAGCTGAAAGCCGTCGCCAACCCAGCCGCCTCCATCAAACGTGACAGATTATTATATATATCTCACACTAATGTCAGTCATTATTATCAAACTCTGAAAATAAGAACAAATAAAGCACAAACACTAACAAAATATTTAAAACTGGGGGGATTTGGAAACTGACGGATATCTCGTTAATTATTTTACATGTGGCAATAAATACTAAACGGAACCTATTCTATATATTCATATGTATCACGATTGATATAAATTCTGGTTAAGGCAGTGTCCCGATTAGTTCTTGGAATTCCACACTCACGCTTTTATCATTCGTTGGTACAACTCTAAATGTTATTTTATTTGATATTTATTTTCGAACATCTGTATGTTATAAACTCTGCGCCTTTCCCGGAGAGGGTGTTTTTTTTGTTGTTGTCGTGGCCCCCACGTTAAATAAAACATCGTTTACAGTTCCCCGGCCGAGTTAGAGCGGTCGGTGCCGGCGCGGCTCGAAGTACTAATCTCGTCGCGTCTCGATATTATTATCACATAAACTGTGTTTTTTTTTTGTTGCGCGCGGGTGTTCGTAAAACGTCTTCCCAAGTCGGTGGACATCGTCTCAGCCAGCCCCCCAATCTGTCCCCCAGTCAAAATTGAACAGAGTATTTATTTCTGTGTCAGAGGTTAAACAGAGCTGTAACAGTGTCTCTGTCCATGACCGTGTATCTGGGCAAAACTTCGCAGCGAGATTAAAACTCCACCTTAACATAAAACAGTGGAAACGCGTAAATTACATGATGGTTTTCAGGCAACCCTTGGTTTAGTGGCTCGAAGCCGCAAACGGCTGTTGCCCGCTTTTCTAATGGGAAATTGAAAGATTGGAAAGACAATAGACTTCTGCAAATGTTTTTTTCTAAAGAGTTAGCTCACTGGAGTGGCCATATTTTCAGAAATAGCTCTCGGCCGCTGAATACAAACCGGGGGATGAAAGGCGAGGTTGGATTAATAGGTGGCGACGTGCCTTATTTGTCAGGATCAAATTTAATTAGCCTTGTCCGACCCTCGACAGACAAAGGACCCTCAATATGTATCCAATTTGAAGCTCATTTTGCGGGGGTCTTGTGTGCAACAGGCTTTAACGAAGTCAAAGGAAGCTGGGAGCTGCGGGGACAATGAGGAGTTGTGGAGCAGGTGACTATCACGCGTAAAGGAGACGGGGTTTTGGCACAACACTGCTCCCGAGAGTTCGGGCGACTACCCCTCAACTCCCAGTGCCCCCCCTCTCTTCTCCCGTGCAGAAAGAGATGTAGACGAACATCTTGTGAAAAGACAATTAAACACAGAAATGGATGGGCAGCAGATTGTGAGTAAGAAAGAAGTGGCTCTCCCAGCACCTGGGGATGGAGGGGCTGTGGGAAGAGCAGCAAGTGTGTCCACCGCTATAGGGGGGGTCCCACATGGTCGCCCACAGTGAAGAGAATAACCAGGGCGCCGGTTCAAGGTGTGGGCTGGGGAGGTGGGCGAATGAGGGCGAGCAGAATGGGGCAGGGGCAGGACACGAGAACCGGGGGTGCCAGGTAGCGGGAGAGCGGGGTGTCACAGCGAGAGAGAGAGGGGGGCCGATTCTAGTGGGAGACAGGGGGAAAGACTGGACTGACAGAGAGACGGTGAGAGGCCGGGGGGAGAGAAAGACGTACGTGGGGAGACAACAGAGAGGTTTCAGTTAGACAGGCATAGAGTCATATCATCACAGATATGAAGGCACAGGATACTGCAGGTGTCGATGGTGGAATCTTGGAATCCCGGACAGCCACCGCTCTTTAATGAACAATAATTCGATCTTATTTCTATCTCACTTCACAAACCAACCCTCTGGAATTCTGCAGAACCTCTCCCGGCAGCGTTGGAGGATATTCGTTCTCTCTCTCTCTCCCTCTCTCGAGTTCAATCGATATTGATAGGGTAACCCGTTAATCACCGCAGCATCTTTGGAGAAAGGAATAGGTGACGTTTCGGGTCGAGACCCTTCTCCAGAGATGTGTTACTGCAACATGTTGTGTGTATCCCCGTTGGTGATTCGCCGGCACCGAGGGGGTTAACCGACAGCCACTGGATAAGGCGAGAGGTGCAGCTGACGGTCCCCGGGCCCCGTCGGGGGAACGGGTTCCCCGGGAGTTGGGGCTGAGTTGAGCTGGAGTGAGCGCTTCTTCTCCGCGGCCGGTGTCATTTACATCAGTCCACGGTCACCCCGGACCTCTCCGGCCGCCCCCGGTCAGGGCTGGGACACTCGGGAGGGGACGGGGACGGTAGTGAGACTCCGCTCACAAATCTGCCTCCTGGGGTTATGCAGGAGAGGGCTGCGTTGTTCGCCCCAGCATAATAAACCTGTCTAACCCGGGTGGGCAGCCGGAGTGAGAATGGAACACATACAACCAGGATGAGGGGGTTCGGACCGTGATTCATCTGTTGGGGCAGTGGTGGAATAGGAGGCAGGGTAGACAGAGCGAGAGAGAGAGAGGGGTGGAGAGAGTTCCTATCACGCACCTGTCCAAATGTCTTTCAAAATGATGTTATTATACCTGCCTTAGTAACTTCCCCACCACCCACTGTGTGAAAAAAAAGTTGAGCCTCAGGTTCTTATTAAATCTTTCCCTAAATCTCTCACCTAAGCCCCCGAGTTATTTTTGATCCCAGAATTTGGTCCCAGCCAACTTTCCTTCCTCCCCTCAACCCACCTGTTCCCGTGTCCACCCTTCCTGCGTCTTCCGAAGACTTATCTTTACCTAGTTAGATCCATTTGGTTTCTGGACACAGCAATGAAACAGGCCCTTCGGCCCACCAAGTCCACGCCGATCGCCCGTTCGCACTGTTCTAGAAACATGATCTCACTCCACACATCCACTCGGGGCAATTTTCAGAGGCCAATTAACCGACGAACCCGCACATCTCTGGAATGTGGAGGAAGGAAACGTTATATTACACAGGGCGAACGTGCAAACTCCACACAGACGGTGACCCAGGTCAGGGTCTAACCCGGGGCTTGGAATTGTCCAGATTTCCCCCACTACGTCCACATAAGCTCACAAAATCAACCACTACCAATTGGCGCATTTCACAGTAACATCATCAACATCTGCACTCCAGTGCGTTTGATGCTTTGTAATATCTTGGTTCTGGTTTGTACCCCAAGGCCCTTCTCTTCCTGTGAATAGTCCCCACCATCTGGCATGTCATCACCTCCACCCAAACTCCGATATCAACGTCGAGAAGTTGGCCCTCTCACGCTCGTTGTTGTCATGTGCAGTTTGTACACATGAGATTGTCGCCGCTGAGATTTCTGCATGGACCCAGTGGAGAAGGGAGAAACGGTGTCGCTAACTCCAACTCCAACAGCGCCCGCAGCGCAGCGCCGGAGACCCGGGTTCGATCCTGACTACGGGTGCTGTCCCTCACGGAGTTTGCAAGTTCTCCCAGTGACGGGCGTGTGTTTTCTCCGGGATCTTCGGTTTCCTCCCACACTGCAAAGACGTACCGGTTTGGCAATCGGCTTGGTAAATGTAGAAAAATGTCCCCAGAGTGTGGGCCGAAGGGCCTGTTTCCGCGCAGTATCCCCAAATAAATTAAACAATAGACAATAGGGTGCAGGAGTAGGCCATTCGGCCCTTCGAGCCAGCACCGCCATTCAATGTGATCATGGCTGATCATCCCCAATCAGTACCCCGTTCCTGCCTTCTCCCCATATCCCCTGACTCCGCTGTCTAAGCACGTGAAGTTGGCTGGGTGTCAGACACACACACACACACACACAAGTCCCGCGTACACACTACTGCACAAACTCCACACCTAGTTTATACCTCACAGTACGACTGGACTATTTTATTTTTCTTCCATTAAGACCCAGCTGGGCTCAGCACCCCGTCTTGTATCGACGTACACTGCAGAACTACAATGACAAACGGATACAAAATGCTGGAGTAACTCGCAGGTCAGGCAGCGACTCCGGAAGGAAGGAATAGGTGACGTTTCGGGTGGAGACCTTTCATCATTTACTACGTCAGAAAAAAAAACTAGCCTTTCCCGTACATCAGGACTGGTCTGATGCAAGACTGTGCAAACTTTAATGTAACGTTAATTTAAGTTTGTGTTTTCTCCCTTCCCCCTCCCCTCCCAGATGCTCCCATTTTGCTGGGCACTACAATGTCTATATTTCAGTTTTGCAGCAACTGCTATGATCTCAGTTCCCATCCCTTCCCTCATCTCCCTCTATTTACACTCCCTTCCACACATCAGCTGTGATTATCCAGTATTCCTCCCCCTCCCACACTTGTCCCCAGCCACACTTGTGTCCCTCGGACAATCTCCTCTCCACTCCCTTCATCCGCCGACTGTCAGCAACTTATACACACAGGTATTCCCTGCGGCCCACCTCTTACACTGCCATGGACTTGTTTTGTACCAATGTCATTGTTCGCAGTCATTTTTTCTTTTGACTGTTCTTTAAGAATTAATACACAATTTATGCATGATTTGTGTTTTTGTACGTTGTCCGAGTCTCTGTGCCTGTGGTGCTGTTGCAAGCAAGCAAGCATATGAAGTTAAACTCAACTCGAACAGAAGATAGATACAGAATGCTGGGGCAACTCAGCGGGCCCGACAGCATCTCTCCAGTACTCAACAAGTCTGCCAAACATCTGAATCCGCAGACCCCACTACTTCCACCTCCTAGTGATTTCCAGCTCCTCTCTTCTGATCCAAGCCTTGCCACAAACCCACTAACAGAAGGACCCCAATCTGAAATATCACCAATCCATGCTCTCCAGAGATGCTGCCTGACCTGCTGAGTAGTAAAACCCCTGTCTCACGGTGCGAGTTGACCCATGAGGTACCCCGAGTTTAAAACAAAATCAACTCGTGGTAACTACGTACAATTAACGTAGCGGGAACGTCGGAACTCGTGGACTCAACTTAGTGACTCGTGGCGCTAACGGCAGGTACCCGTGAAACATTGATTATTACTTCAACATTTTGTGCCTTTCCCTACGACCAACCCTCCTCCTCATCTCTCCCTCCCATCTCCCCAGAGTATCCCATAATATCCCCATCCCCAAATCCTTTGACTTCCACTTTGATTAAAGTATTACCCCAGGTGAGGCCAAATACTGGCATGGACTATATGCTGGGTCCATGCACTTCACAGTCCTTTAGTCCCTGCTGAGAATAGAAATATCACCTTTCCTCAAAGACTCCAACTGGAAAACATTAGAACATGTTCTTCAATGCCAAGAGATCTAGTATCATTGTAATGCGTTGGGTTATGGGAAGGTACTATTATACACGTGCTGAGCAGATTACAATATCTCTGTGTCGCTAATAGATACAACACTTGCATTACCATGCACTACTTTTTCCACCCTTTGAGAATGAGAATGAGAATTCACAGTCACTCACTCATTTTCCATTATATAAACGTGGACAATGGAATTTTTTAATAGATATACAATATAAAGAGATGGAAATTCACCTTTGTGTGAGCCATTCCACATCTTATATATACCGCAACGATTGCCATGTGAAATTTATTTGCAATCCTTTGAAGTATTGCCTGCTGACATTTTGTACATTCATTACACATGTGAAATAATAAATTCTGAGTATTAATCAAAAGCAAGGGTAAAAACATACCATTATGAAATGGGGACTGTAATAAGTCTGCCCCGGTGTAACCTAATCATCACCTGGGCTCCAAAGCTATTTGAAATCTAAATTTGCTTTTGATTTCCTTGTCCGAATGTACTGAGGAAGTAAACATGGAGTTTGCTCAAGACTCCCAGTTAGGGACAGATGCTCAAGTTTAAGGCAGAGGGTTTCATCCACCCTAGGTGCGACTAATCTCAGTTTAGAACCAACCACCTCACTAATGTGTACACTCAGTCTTTCTAATCATACCTGGCAGAATAATTTGCTTTCTTAAAGGAAAACATAATTGTCTCAAATCATCAAGGCACTATCACTCTCTGTTTTGGTGTCTGAAATATTTCCATCAGTACCATCAGCGTTTATGAACTGGGGAGGGTCAACTGTGAACCAAGGGCTTGGAATGCAATTTGTTTGAAGGAGACGGTGAGCAGGATCTCACAAAAACCAGCAGAATGAGGCATCATCAGAGAAGAGGCAGAATCTTGCAAAAATACCCAACAAACAGCCTTGGAGGGCATCTACTATACACGATGCCTCAGGAAGGCCGTCAGCATCCACAAAGACTCCTCACACCCTTGTAATGGACTTCGAACTACTTCCCTCCGGCAGACGTTACAAGGCCTTCTACGCCCGCACCTCCAGACTCAGGAACAGCTTCATTCCCAGAGCTATAGCGGCTCTGAACCGGCCCTGCTGAGTGCCCCCCACCCCATCTCCATGGACTGTCTCCCTCGGATGGTCACATCGCACAGACGCATCTGCACTTTAGTCTGTTTTGACTGTTTTAATGTTCTTTTTACAAACCATGCTCTCGGGGTATCTAAATCTAAATTTTATTAGTTAAGTTATGACATCGGATGGAAGCTGCATACCAAATCTTATGTGCAATGACAATAAAAGATATTATTATTATTATTGCCCAACATCTCATTATACACTTTATAGATGAACGAGCGAGCTACCAGCCATTCTTGACGTGTAGGAAGGAACTGCAGATGCTGGTTTATACCGAAGATAGACACAATAGATAATAGACAATAGGTCCAGGAGTAGGCCATTCGGCCCTTCAAGCCAGCACCATGACTGATCGTCCACAATCAGTACCCCGTTCCTGCCTTCACGCCATATACCCTGACTCTGCTATCTTTAAGAGCTCTACCTAACTCTCTCTTGAAAGCTTCCAGAGAATTGGCCTCCAGATTCACTATTCTCTAGGTGACAAAGTTTTTCCTCGTCTACGTTTTAAATGGCCTACTCCTAATTCTTAAACTAGGGCTCCTGGTTCTGGATTCCCCCAACATCGGGAACATGTTTCCTGCCTCTAGCGTGTCCAATCCCTTAATAATCTTATATGCTTCAATAAGATATCCTCTCATCCTTCTAAATTCCAGAGTATACAAGCCTAGCCGCTCCATTCTATCAACATATGGCAGTTCCGCCATCCCGGGAATTACCTTGTGAACGAAAATGCTGGAGTGTGCCAGACAGCATCTCCGGATAAAAAGAATAGGTGATGTTTCGGGTCGGAACAATTCCTCAGACTCAAGATGTTCGATTCAGCTCAGTGTTATATTCTCACCTTTGGATTGGATCCCACTTAAGGAGTTGAGCACAACATTTCGACTCACCTCTCCAGTCTCCAGTAAAAAGTCATGTTTCACTGTCAAAGGTGTGGACGTTTGGATAAATCTCCGGCTACCTGCTCAGGTGGCTGCAATAGGTTACGACGGAGAGTTATCCCCTGCAAGCCAACTAATATTTGCCCCTCAAAACTGTAAACTTTTATTTCGCTCTCACACAGCTGTTTGTGGGACTTGGCTCCAAAGATAGTTTTGCCATAACATTCTGCCCATTGGCGTAAGGGATAGACTTTAAATTTCCTTTATTGGCCAACATGTGCTTTGGAACATTGATCAACAACATTTAAAGAACATTTGCATAATTAGATGAAAAGGAAGGTTTTGAGGGGTATGAGTGAAATGTGAACATAAGGGAGAAGCTTAAATGGATGTTGCATGTTGATGGATATGGACGCGATGGGCCGATGGGTCTGAATCTGCGCTGTAGGACTATGTCTAGTTGCTACATAAACACAGATATGCTCATAGCTATTGGAATAATCAACAGCAAACAAACTAGACTGATCTCCCTTTCATAAAGATGTTGCAGAATAATTGATATAAATCATAGTTATTTTGGTATTTAACATATTTTCTAAGACATAAAGTAAAAGTGCTTTTCTCTTTTAGGGAGTCCCTCTTACATATTAATGTAACAAAATGAAACATAATTTTCGTTAATATGTTTCCACTGCAATTCGTACCAATAGTATATTTTAATTGATTTGGAAAATGACTCCATCTACAATTAGGGAATCTGAGTTTGAATCAATGTGCAATGCGCTTCGGTACAAAGATACTGAATTTTGAACACTATGATGCATCCCCAGCCTCTCTCAGCCTTGATTTTGTTTACAGACCTATTTACATCCATTCTTCTCAAAGGAAGCCAAAAGCGAGGCAGTTAAGTAGTATTATTGAAGGAACTGCTCAGCTGCAGAACCACCTTCCCATTTAAAAGCTTGTGCCGGAAGAGCAGTGCTGATTTGGTCCTCTGCTGAAGTTCTATTCAATGGATTACAGTCAATGATTAGATTTTTCATACAGAATGGACCCTAATGGCTCCGATGTGGAAGGACAGAAGCAAACATAACCGAAAATGACCTTTTCAAAGCTGGTCCGACAATGATATAAGTACTTACAGTTCAGTACCAATTAAAGACGGAGACACAAGGGACTACACATGCCAGGTTTACAAAATAAACCCACACACAATATGTTGGGTGTCTCAGTGGGGCAGGCCGCATCCCTGGTGAACATGGATAAGTGACAACATTTTGGGTCACGTCCTTCTTCAGACTGATTGCGGGTGAGTGGAGGGGGGTTAAAAAAGCTGGATGAGAGGTGGGGTGAGGACAAAGCCTGGCAAGTGATGTGTGGATACAAGTCTATACTCGTTCTCACCTAGCATACAGCCAGCAACGGCCTGTTTCCTTTATCATTGTTACCTTTTTGCCTATCTGCCGGTGGATCGCAGGACCAGTAATACAGTAGCTGGAAACACCGGGGAGGCCTCCATGGTGGCCGGCGGACAGGACTACAAGTCAGACTGAAGCGCAGGGGACTACGACCCCCTCTCCCTATCATCCTACCGCCCAATGTACAATCACCGGAAAATAAAGTGGAGGACTTAAGGTCAAGGCTGCTTTACCAAGGGAATGCTCTGTGTTCTGCTTCAGAGACATGGCTCACCCCCAGCTCCCCACACTCAGCCTGAAGGTGTCTCCATCCATCGTAGGGACCGTACGCTGGCATCTGGGAAAGGGAGAGGTTGGGGTGTCTGCCTCATGGTCAACTCTTCATGGTGCTCAGACGTGACAGTTCTGTCTAACTCCTGGAACATCTGGCGGTGAGTGGCGTCCCTTCTACCTACCGAGGGAATTCACCTCCATCATCCTGACCGCGGTCTACATCCTACCCCAGGCAGACGTACATCTAGCACTGGAGGAGTTGCACACCGTGGTCAACAAGCACCAGGCAACTTACCCCCGAAGCCTTTACCACCATAGCTGGGAACTTCAACAAAGTCAACCTGAAAACAATGACTCCCAAACTACCACCAACATGTCGCCTGCAGCACCAGAGGATTAAACACCCTTGACCACTGCTATACGAGCATCAAGGATGCCTATTGCTCTATCCCTCGTCCTCACTTCGGGAAATCTGACCATTCTTCCTGCATACAGGCAGCATCTGGAGAGCGCACCCCCAGAGGTGAGGACTGCACAGAGCTGGTCTGGGGAGGCAGAGGAACAATTACACGACTGCTTGAAGTATCTAGACTGGGCAATGTTCAAGAACTCGGCAACGGCCCTGAATGAATACGCCACAGTTGTTACAGACTTCATAAGAATATGTGTGGAGGGCTGTGCTCCTCCAGAAACATTCCAAGTGTTTCCTAACCAGAAGCCTTGGAAGAACCATGAGATCCACATTCTTCCGAGGACCAGATCCTGGTCATTCAGGTCTGGTGACGTAAAGGTCTACAAGAAGTCCTGATGACCTTGACACTTGTCGATTTACCTCCCCCCTTGACTCCATTCAAGGACCCAAGTAGTCTCTCCAGGTGCAGCAGAGGCTCACCTGCACCTCCTCCAACCTCATATATTGCATCTGCTGCTCTAGATGTCAGCTGCTCTACATCGGTGAGACCAAGCGTAGGCTTGGCAATCGCTTCGCCCAAAACCTCCGCTCGGTTTGCAATAACCAACCTGATCTCCCAGTGGCTCAGCCCTTCAACTCCCCATCCCATTCCGAATCCGACCTTGGCCACTTCCATGGTCAGAGAGAGGCCCACTGTAAATTGGAGGAGCAGCACCTCATATTTCGCTTGGGTAGTTTACACCCCAGTGGTATGAACATTGACCTCCAATTTCAGGTAGTCCCTGCTTCCCTTTCTCTTGCTTTCTCCTTCTTTCCTTTCCCCTTCCCAGCTCTCCCCCAGCCCACTGTCTCCGCATCTTCCTTTCTTCTTCCCGCCCCCCCCCCCTCCCTCCCCTCACATCAGTTTGAAGAAGGGTCTCGACCCGAAACATCACCTATTTCCTTCGCTCCATAGATGCTGCCTCACCCGCTGAGCTTCTCCAGCATTTTTGTCTACCTTCGATTGTCCAGCATCTGCAGTTCTTTCTTAAACTTTGATAGAGATGGCCAGTTCATGCAAACAACCACTCAGAAATGCTTAAAAAAATATTCAACAGAAACTATTACAAAATAAGGCAAACCTGGTATAAAATATGGCAACCGTCTCTCCATAGTTTTTTTAATATAAGCAGCAGTTAAATTATATCTCAAATCATCCTGCCCATATCACCCATCTTATTCCATTTGTTCTATTTAATTCTGCTCTCAACACAATAAAAGTTCTAATTCTAATGCTGGAAGTTGAAGGAAGCCTTTAAAATAATTCAGAATCTTGTAACTCGGGGTAGCTCGAAAACGTAGTCTCAACGTTGAGTTCCTGGATCCTCGACAATTGGTGGTCCCAACAGGGGTGCTATTACACACTTATGACCAATCAAAAAACATCTGTTCACCACCCCTGCTTCCTACCCCCAGCCAGTAATGCGCTCATGTTACCACCACTGCTTTAATTCAAACGGATCGCAAGAATGTCAACTGGCCACCTACATATTTTAATGAGCACTTCATATCAGGGCAATCTTCACCAGGGCAATCAACACAAATAGTTTCATCTATGAGCCCCTCATGTGTACACACTCCCCTGTAGTAACGTCGATATATTTTCACTTACTGACTATCTCAAAAGGTGAAATAGCTCCATGTACCTGTTCAAATGCAAATATTATTGTACCTGTCTTGACTTTCTCTGGCAGCTCGTTCCATAAACTCACCACCTTTGTTGGATCTTGCTGTGTAAATCGCCTATTTCCTTCATAACCGAGATCATCCTTCAAAAGATATTTAATCAGCTGTAAAACACTGAAATTATCGAACGTCAAAGAAGATGTGATATCAATGGAAGTTCTTCACTTTCATGCAAGTAAAAATCTATTCATGACACGTTCATAGGTGAGGCTCAAAGAACATGGAACAGTACAGCACGGGAACAGGCCCTTCGGCCCACAATGTCCGTGCCGAACATTATACCAAGACTACCCTTTGCATCAGTTTACACATAATCCATATCGCTCCATTCTCTGAACATCCAAGTGTTTATCCAAAAGAGCCTTAAATGCCACTCTTGTATCTGCCACATTCACCACCCTAGGCAGCATGTTCCAGGCACTCATCACCCACTGTGAAAAAACTTCCCCGCACATCTCCTTTAAACATTGGCCCTCCCACCTTAAAGCTATACCCTCTAGTCTTTGATATTCCCATCTTGGGAAATAGGTTACAACTATCCACCCCCACCTGTGCCTCTCATAAATTTACATCGATCTATCAGGTTTCCCTGCAAACCCCAGCACACCAGAGAAAACTATCCATGTCTAACCTCTCCCTGTAGCGAATACCCGCTAATCCAGGATTCATTCTGGTAACCAGTCCTCTGCACCCTTTACAAAGCCTCCACATCCTTCCTGTTTTGGGGCCAACCAGAACTACACACAATGCCCCAAATGTGGCCCAACCACAGTCCAATCAAGCTGCACCACGACTTCCTGACTCTTTAGTTTAGAGATACAGCGCGGAAACAGGCCCTTCGGCCCACTGGGTCCGCGCCGACCAGCGATTCCCGCATATTAACACCATCCTACACCCACTAGGGACAATTTTTACATTTACCAAGCCAACTAGCCTACAAACCTGTACGTCTTTGGAGTGTGGGAGGAAACCGAAGATCTCGGATAAAACCCACGCAGGTCACGGGGAGAACGTACAAACGCTGTACAGACAGAACCCGCAGTCAGGATCGAACCCGGGTCTCCGGTGCTGCATTTGCTGTAAGGCAGCAACTCTACTGCTGTGCCATCGTGATCGTAGACCACCGTATACTTAATGGGGTCCAACCGACCAGCAAAAAGAAGCATACCATTTACTATCTTTACTTGTGTTGCCACTTTCAGGGAGTTATGGACATTTTCACCCCAGGATCTTTCTATACATCAATGCTATTAAGGGTTATTTCATTGATAGATTTTCCCCTTACATTCAACCTCCCATCGTGCAACACCTCACACTTGCACAGATTAAACTCCATCTGCCAATTCTGCAGCTAATCCATGTCCCGCTGCATACTTTGGCAGCTTTTCTCAATACGATACAACTTTATTTATCCCAGGAGGGAAATTCATCTGCCAACAGTCATAAAAACACAAAATACATGAAACATGAAATAAAATGTGACGAGTGGAAAGGCTTGGGGAACATGCAAAGATTGGGGAGAGGGGGGAAATTGGAATCAGCAATCCTAGAAATCTTGTTGCCATTGCCAAATTTACCAACCAACCCGTCTAAGTTTACATCCAAGTCAATATATATCACAAAGAGAGGTCCCAGCTGCACCCCACTGGCCACAAACCTCCAGCCTGAATATTGTCCTTCCACCACAACCCTGTCTTTTATCAGATGGTCATTGCTAATCACATGCGTTTTAATCTTCTGGATCGGACTACAACGTGCAAGTTCATCAAATCAAATGCTTTACTAAAATCCATGTAGACAACATCCACCACCCTACCCTCATCAATCACCTTTGTTACTTCCTCAAGAAACTCAATCAAGTTAGCAAGACAAGTTTGCCATGTACCCTGACAATTAATCCATTGTCTTCCAACATATTATAGGTGGACTCCAAACCTTAGACTCATGAGAAACAGAAGTTGGGGTGCCCTCTTCAACCGTGTCCTGATTGAGCTGCAGTTAGGAATTACTGAGGTTCATTCATCCATAGGCTCAGCTGAGAGCTTGCAAGGCAAACCAGGTACTGTTCCCACTCACTGCCTAACTTCAAAGAATGGGTGTACAGCCTTTTCCTCCTCCTCCTCCATTTCCTGTTCCACGTCCCCACCCCAGTGCAAACCCGTTTCTCCCACTATCTTGCCCGTCTCCCTTCTACGTTTCCCTCCCTCGGACTTTACATTTCAGTCTTCTCTCCTTATCTTCTTTTTGTCTCTAGCCTTTGCAACTGGATACTGCATGGAAACAAGCCCTTGGTCCCACAAGATCCACGTGGGAAAAAGCTGATCACCCGTTCACACTATTTCTACATTATCACACTTTATCATCCTATATATTAGGGGTAATTTACAGAGGCCAATTAACCTTCAAACTCACGTGTCTTTGGGATATGGGAGGAAACCCTTGCAATCACAGAGAGAACATGCAAACTCCACACAGACAGCACCCGAGTTCAGGATACTACCCGGGTCTCTGGAGTTGTGAGGCAGCAACTCCACCAGCTGTGCCACCTAATTATTTCATGACTTTATCAATTGATATGTGGTCACTGCTGGATACCTCGGGCTTGACGAGGGTTTGGCACCAACTCCAAATGCAATCAGGTTCGCTACTCCTGGTGATACAAAGTGTGCTGGTGGCGTAAAGAGCCAGTTAGCAAGTGGTTAGAGCACAACTTTGATGCGAGTGCGGCAGAGGTATAACTGCCTCAGTGAACCAGAGTAGAAGGGGGTAACGTTCTGCTCCTGATGGTCTTCTCTGAAAAGTGTACTAGGATGACGATGGATGGACTCGGTTTTGATCTCCTACACACATTTGGTCTCTCACAAACAGTCAGTGCAGGCTGACAGCAGAGAGGTAGCAAACTGATTTTAAAAAGACATGGGAGGGCAGAGGCTCAGGGCAGGCGGGGGGGGGGGGGGGGGGGGGGGGGGTGCAAGGAGTGTTATAAAATTGCTTTTTTTGCTTCATCCATACATGCTGAGAAAATCCGCCCAGCGCCCCAACCACAAGAGCAAGTCCACATGGCAGACAGCTCTCAAACGGCTGCAATATCACCTCAGCCAGCTGATGTTAAGTAACAATTGAATGGACACACGTAATCTCGCAGCAAGCACAGGTTGAAGGCGCCAGGGTGATAACCCCGGCTGACAGCGGAAAGAAAAGGAAAGAGGCTGCCAGTACCTGCACCCAGCCACTGACCATGTCTTAAGACGCATCCAATCAAAAGGAGATAAGTATCTCTTTCATGTTGCAATGGGATTTCCTCCTGGTAAGAGCCCCCCCTTGGATAATCGGATCAACAGTCAGTTAAATTATTACACTCATCGCCGAGGCTTCAAGGAAGAAATTACAAGTGGATTATTAAGTTCTGCTGTTTATTTGAAGGATATTAGTGGCACCATGTCAGGTTAGTCCATAGAGCAACCAAGAGCTTTCCCCTTCCCACAAAGTAAACAACGGGTAAAATCCTAATGGAAAATGCCTCGCTTAATTTCATTGGAAAGCAATCGTTCTCAATTTTGAGAACAGATAACCCAAATTGTCCTGAATTCAATAAACATCCAGCTCCAGCCGAGAATTCTATGACATTCCCCAAACTCGTGTGAGGGAAAATGACCAAACTGGGCAAGACATCCAAGCCTCATGCACTTTAAAAAGAGTGTGGTCTCTGGAAGGCTGACTGAAGGCTTATTACTGACTAACGATAGTCGATGTGGTAAAAATAGTTGGGCAGGTACATGGACAGGAAAGCTTCAGAGGACTTTAGGTAAAACGCAGGCAAATGGAACTAGTTTAGATGGGGCATCTTGGTTGGCATGTGCCGAAGGGCCAGTTTCCATTCAGTGTAACTATTGATAGTAAAAATACAGCAATGCAACTATTTTACTTCCCTCTGAAGGCACTGAATTCACTCACAAATTGGTTCTAAAAATGTCTCAGCTTCGCAAGAAGTCTGTTGGCAGGGTATTTGCAGGGGTTCAGAGAGGGGTGGGAGAAGGGTTAGTGGACATCATAGATAATGCTACCACATACTCCATTTGATGTTCCTCAATCGCCATCAAAAGCAGTCACACACACACACTAAGTGACTGTGCTACGTCATTGCAAATTCTCCCTTTTAAACTATGAAGCTTTGGGAGGTAGGAAGGAACTGCAGATGCTGGTTTAACTCAGTGGGTCAGACAGCTGCCCTGGAGAAAAGGAATAGGTGACGTTTTGGGGTCAAGACCCTTCTTCAGACTGAAGGAAGGGTCCTGACCCGAAATATCACCAATTCCCTTTTCCAGTTTAGGGGGTAGTTAGGCTTATTTTGCTGTTCTGCTTGGTTCAGCACGAGAGATTTGTTTTCAACTATTGTGCAGTTTATGCATTTTTAAAATATTTTGTCTAGCTTCCATTACTGTCACTTGTATCCTCTTGGAATGGAGCCAAACTCCCTTACTCTGCAATAACATTGCACACACATCCAGTCGCACAAACTTAATCTAACTGGCATTTAAATAGATTGCATTTCAATGAATTCTATCAAAGAATTATCACTACATACCTCTTTCATCATTACCAAGACATTATTCTCAGATTCCGGTGACCAAAATTTCACCGTGAAAAGGCTAGCTGCATCATTGTCTGATATAGTTTTTACACCTTCACAAATATATAAATGCAAGCGGTCCTTTTCTAACTACTGACAACATCACACTTTGAACGTGGTTTCTGCGGAGTTTTGCATGACTACGTCTATCAGAAACAAGGTCCGGAAACGGCGCCTGATGTTGGTGCTTGTGGGATTATAAGAATTAGGTAAGATTGCAGAGTGAAATCTCAGATTTTCCTCTTTTGTTGGCAGCACAACCAGGAAATGGGCCAGAATAGCAAATGAGATATTTCAAACTTGAACACCAGACAATAAAGGCTGAATAAAGGTGCTGGAGAAACTCAGCGGGTGCAGCAGCATCTATGGAGCGAAGGAAATAGGCAACGTTTCGTCCCGAAACGTTGCCTATTTCCTTCGCTCCATAGATGCTGCTGCACCCTCTGAGTTTCTCCAGCACTTTTTTTCAGCCTTCGTTTTTCCAGCGTCTGCAGTTCCTTCTTAAACAAACAAAGGCTGAAACGTGACTCTCAATAATTCAAATGGAGCAGCACAGGGGGACGATCAGTTGTGATCCTCCTCACATTAAACTAGAGTCCTTCAGGAGGCAAGAGAATATGATTGCCCCCAGAGGCAAAAATATTTCAACATGGATAAAGGGCAAATTCAAGTTCGGACAATTTGAGATGGTCGACTGAAGAGGAATGGATATCTTAAATAACCGCATTTGCAAAAGGAATTATTCGCTACCAACATCGGTATAAATAATCAAATGTAATTCTGATTATTAGAAATTAAAAACAAAGATGTACAACAACCTTCAACATGCAATAGAATGGAGGTGCAAGGATTTCATGCAGATGCTGTAATCTTGCCAAACAAAATGGTGCTGGAGAAACTCGGGTCAGGTAGTGTCTGTGGTGGCAATGGAGGTCTGAAGAAGGGCCCCAACCCAAAATGTCACCTACCCATGTTGTCCACAGATGTTGCCTAAACCTCCGAGATACTCTAGCACTCAATATGCAGCAACTCCTTTCCACCCTATATTCCTTTGGCATCCTTCTGCCTTCTACCCTAGATTATAACGCAAAGGTAAACGTGGTTTGTCTAGCGCTGTTTTATTACTCATGCTCATTTCTCCTGAACATCAAATAAAATACAGCTCACTCCTGACCCAGCCTCTGGCTGTTCACACATTTCCCTACCTCCTTTTACACCCCTCCCCACACAATCACCTGCCTCCCTACACACCCTACACCATCTCAATCCATCAGAAAATTATTTACAGCATGATTATGCATTTTATTGCCTTGCATCAGTGGGTGTAAAGTCACAAGTCAGTCAACAGGGACTGGACCAGACTACAAATGCCAACTTTCTGGAAGAATATTGTTTTCTGAGCTTCTCTCTTCAACATAATATCTGACAGATATCCGTGTGGTGAGAAGGGACTGAAGCAATTTAATAGTGGGCAACTATTAGGATCCACCAGAAAATTAATTAAGCAAAACCAAAAGTCAGGCCAAATTTCCCACAAAGAAATGTTGTGGACATTTTATTATAGAGTGTAAAATGCAAGTGTCAGTAAAATAAAAGGGATACATCTCTTTAACATGCTGCACAGAGCTGTTCTTTTTTTTTTTAAACCAGTCGCACTTCCCAAAGTTAGATATCTCGAGCATTAATAGAAAAAAATCAGTACAATTTAAACGGAATGTCCAGGAGACCTCAGGTCATTAAAAACAGAACTGAAGTTCCTGGTTATCTACACTGTTAACTGTACAAAGGCAAATACTACAAGTTAAACAGCTTCAACTTAATAACCATCCCTTTTTTAATCAACGTAATTTTTTGTTTCACATACGTAATTAATACTAGGATTCATTCACTTGCTAAACATAATCATACATATTAGATCACACCACTTAAGAATAAGAATTAAAAAATAGTCATTAGCATGGCTCGTGGAGACTTTGTCGAGTCCATATTTGGGGAGGTGTATACCAAACACAACCAACCTTTTTTGGTTTTTATTCATACTAAAAAATAAAACCTGTACTTTCATTTATTTATCTCATCTTTTCTTTTCAGGCAATTATACAGACAGATGCAATCTAATTGCAGGACAGAATCAAAAGGTGTATGATCATCAAGTCATAAACTCGTGGGGTCTCCTCTTTCAGGTCAGGTGTCTCTTTTGAAGTGGGGATAACGGGGAGAAGGCAGGCTAAAATGTGAATGGCAGTATTTTTCCATTACATCCACGTACAGATGTGCACCCTGCTGCTGTTCAGTTTCATTTATCAATTACAAAATGTGCCTAAATTTGTTTTTTTTTTTAAAGTTTTTTTACATAACATTTTTTTAAATCTCATCTTTGCCAACAGTCACCTACGTAAAACATGTATTTTGGAAAAAGCATTAAATTATTATTCACAGTTCTCATTTCAACTCCTTATAAAAAGAAGTTTCTGTTGTGCTAACTTCCTTTTGCTTAGTCTCCCCTCCTTCCCCACACAATAGAATTAACGGACCAGTACAAAAATTTACCAGTCCTACACAGTTTTGTATTTAGTGCCCAGTCACATAGGGATGGAGGCACAGTTTCACAAAAGTGAGACATATTATAAATATATATATAATATATATTATATATATATACTGTGGTCGTTAGTACCATTCGGTCAATACTGTACAAAACTCGAGACCGATACCTGTGACTCATGCTTTGCCAGCACTGCATATCAGATGTAGTACCAGCACCAATATTCCTACCCATCGATCACAGGGATGTATATATTTCAACAATGCACCACCTTTTGAGACCCCACATCTACACTACTTTTTATACTTTTAAAAACTTATCTTGTAGTGCAGCCGATGTAGGGAAGTAATTATTTAAAAAAAATTTAAAAAACAGAACAAACAACCATTTGCATTTTAGCCTGTCCAAACCGTGGTCTTGGTTTAAGGGTCCCCGTGTGTTCAATCCGTAACATACATCTGCACCCCTCGACTTCACTATTACTCCATTAATGGTAATTCTAGAAAGTTATCGTAATAAGTATTTTTTCTCTAGTGTTCAGAAACAAAAGTATAAGATTTTCTTCTTCAAGGCGCCATAAATCTTTAACCCTTTATTAAAAAAAGGCTCCACATCCATAATGGTTCAAATTTCTTCACAAGGACGTCAAATTATTGATCCTGCAACAGAAAGGCAATAAACGTTAGAATTATGATGTGATAAAGCCTCCTTTACACCACCCAGACCAAGCGTAGACTAGGGGCCACTTCGATGAACATTTATTTGCGCCCTGTCTCCCAACCCATACTGGCCCCCGTGTCCTCCTTTGCTGGAGTGACACCACAAGCCACAACTGGGGGAACAGTATCTCATATTCGGCTGGGACAGCTTACAACCCAAATGGTATGAACATCGAACAATTTTGATTGCGAAGAACATTTAAAAAAATGTCTAGTTTTCCAAGGCTTGGACTGTTTTATCTGGAGTGTCGGAGATTGAGGGGAGACCTGATTAAGTATATAAAATTGGGAGAGGCATAGATAGCATAAACAGTCAGTACCTTATCCCCGCCCCCACCCACCCAAGTGGATATGCAGGGAATGGAGGGAAGTGGATCCATCCATAGGCAGGTGAGTTTCCTTTAACGGCCTCATGTTTGGCACGTACATTGTGGGCCGACGGCCTGTTCCTGTACTGTACATTACATTTTCTACACACTTGGGGTCTTTCGTTATGAAGTGCTCTTCACACTCCTGCCCAAATACTTGCTCTTTCCTGGGTGTCGGTGTCTTGAATAGGAGCACCTACACCAGTTAGAGGCATCAAATCCTATTCCGATCCGAGATCCTTATGTTAAACATGTATTTCCCAGTGGAAACAGCACAGTGATCAGGAGCTTTAGTTAAACTGGCGCTGAGGCTTCAGTGTTCACAGACACTATTGGGGCAGTGGTGGATTAAATCGACGAGTCAGGAAACTGTCTCAAGTGCTTGAACGGCTGAGCAAACAATAGCACCTCTCTTCATTTGCTGTATCCCTCACTTTACAGGGGGACAAATACGACCAGGAGTTTAGTGGGGACAGATATAAGTGCACGATCTCTTGCTTTTGGATTCTACGTGGAAAAGCACTAACTCTAGTGAACCTGCCAATGATAAACCATTAAGAATTTCAGTGATGAAATTAGGAGTGAATTTGAAGCAAAAACTCGATGGACTGAATGGCCGGTTGCTGTGATCATCTGTTTAATATATCAACATTGAAGTGCTTTACAGGAGGGTTCACAACCCATGGTCATACAGTGGGTTTAAGGCATTTGACCAAAGTCTCAGTAGGCGTTAAAAGCATCATAGAGGGGAGAGAGAGACCGAGAAGCAGATTGTTTGAAGGAGGCTGCTTCTGTGTGCACGAGCCGACAACAGAGAAATCAAAAAGATAGAGCGGGCGTGTCACAAGGTCATGAACTATAAGAGTAAAATTAGGCCATTCGACCCATCAAGTCCACTCCGCCATTCAATCATGGCTGATCTATCTCTCCCTCCTAACCCCCTTCTCCTGCCTTCTCCCCGTAACCCCAGACAGGCAAATGAGTGAGAAAGACAAAAAAAATGTCAATTATAAGCCTGAAATCAAAGTGTTTTAATTGGAAGAAATAAACAGACTAATACTGACACAAAAATAAAATTGGTCAATTGGCGTCTCCTATTTAACTTCTCCAGTAACAACCAAGCCAAGATTATAGGAAGTCATCTCCCTCTTAAAATGATGCTTAGCAATCAACATGAAGGCAATCAACATGACCCAGCCAGCATTGGGGACTGGAGAGGGCACGAGGCAGCTGGCAGTGCCCTGTCAGAGTGGGCTGCAGCGGGCACATTGCTGCGCCACTCTGAGCAATGCTGCAGTTGACACTAATGCATACCTGATGACCAGGGGCCTGCCCTTGTGTGGCCTGTCCGTAATATGCCGCTTGCTGTCGGTAGTACTCTGCCCAGGCTGCACTGTAATCTGGTTGTGAGCTCTGCTGTGGAGTCCCTGGCGTAGTTCCTGTAGCCTGAGCTGATAGAGAGTAAAACACAGCAGAGTCACTATACGTATTTACAAAATACCAAAGTGTTAGCATTTTATGGATTTTTAAAAAACAATAAAGCAAAGCAATGAAGCATAGATCATATTTCTCCTCTTAGGAGCATGGAATAGACACTGGAGGGGGTCAAGTTATGAAGGGAGAAAGGTGGATCAAGGTGCTGTGAGAAATAACCCATTGAAGGGGAGGTTGTTGCTAATTAGCACTCTGCAACTTTCTGGAGTAACACGTATAAGCCAATTGTTTTCTGTTAACCAAAACAATTAACAAGCAGTTTAAGTAGACATTGATCTCTCTCTCTCTCTCTCTCTCTCTGTGTGAAGATCATCCTGCAAGAATGACAACTGACGATAATAGCTAGGCAAAACACAAAATGCAGAAGGAACTCAGTGGTTAGGTAACATCTGTGGAGGGAATGGACAGGCAATGTTTCAGGTTGAGACGCTTCTTCAGACTCCATTCACTCCACAGATGCTGTCTGACCCACCAAGTTCTTCCAGCACTTTGTTTTATGCTCAATGTCCTTTCCAGCTTCATGGCACCTTTCCAACACTGAACACAAATGTACACAAGGAATTGCAGAATTGCTTGAATCTTGAGCAAAACACATAGTGCTAGAAGAACTCAGTAAGTCTGGCAGCGGCTGTGAAGGGAACAGATAGGTAATGTTTCAGGTCACGACCATTCTACAGATTGATAAATACAGCTACATCACACAACATTTCAGAGCATGTACTTCATATAGGATGCCTCCACGACTCAAAGGCTGAGTGTCACAGCCTGGGCCCCTCCTGCCTCAGCAGAAATAAGACATTGATCTCTCTCTCTCTCTGAAGATCATCCTGCAAGAATGACATTCTCTTCCTTCAACAATGATGCAGAACAGCATCAGGACTACCATTTCCAAACCCCTTTCCCCAATACCTCGTAGAAAACAAACTCGAGGCACGAAGTAAGAAATGATTGTTGACCCACAGGAATAAATAGATCGTTCCTATGCAACTACAGTTCAAACGCTATTTAAAATGTTTATATTGCATTCTAGACATTACGGGATAAAGTGGAAAAGCTTCCATAAACTCAATTTCTTATAGCAATTTGAATAATTATTTTTTTAAGTGGCTAAAATACAAGCAAAGTAGGCAGCAAATTGGCATATCTCCCCTGGTTTTTCAAACTAGTTGATGGGATTTTTTAGACCCACCTCAGTGGGAAGTCTCAGTCTCAGAACAATAGCACCAACAATTTAGCTGTGACACAGCTCTGGAGTAGGTCTTGAACCGCAGTACTTACAGCATTGAGGCAATTATTACTTACTGGTGGCTAAATTAGACATTTTGTTGGCTTCAATTTTAAACTTTTAACTAAGCAGATTGCAATATTGTTGTTGCAAATAATTTGTAACACTCAATCTGATGCTTGATGTGCCATGAAATTGTGTTGCAGTTTAATAAAAACTGAAATAGTGCAGGAAAAAACCCCTGCTTTCTTCAGATCTAAAGATGTAAGGAACTACAGATGTTGGAACCTTGGGTAGAACACAAAGTGCTGGAGTGATTCAGTGCGTCAGGCAGCATGGCTGGAGATATCTATCCAGGTCCTCCAGAGATGGTGCCTGACCCGCTGAGTTACTCCAGCATTGTGCTCCCTCATTTAGACCCATGTTGGTTTAACAGGTGAACAGCAGACAGTTGCCAAAATTGCTTTGCTCCCACTGTACATATCCAGCACGCAGTATACATAATAGCTTGTGGAAATCATCCTTTAAATTGAATGTTTTTTCTTGATGTTCGAGATACCAACTGAACCTCACCCAATTGTTGGATGATCAGCAGCAATGCTGATAGTGAACATCACCCACTTCCATCAAAAGAACTGTCTGCGAACCTGCACAGATCATTTCCAATAATCAATGTCCTTGCCAGAGACACAAGAAACTCCAGATGCTGCAATCTTCAGCAAAAAAAGTACTGGAGCAGCTCAGTGGGCCAGGCAAGGATTGTAGAGGAAAGGACAGATGACGTTTTAGTTCTGGACCTTTCTTCAGTCCAAAACATCAGTGTCTATTCCCTCCACTGGTGTGGCCTGACCCGCCAAGTTATTCCAGAATTGTATTTTGTTCAAGGTCCTCGCCAGACAGTGAAATGTTGAGGGCGAGTACTTTAGGGGGGAAAAAAGCGTTAAAAATAATTAGCTTAGTTCCAAGTCTCTGTACTGCAGTTCGTAGTCTCTCCTAATAGCGCCCTCGTATTGTTAAACCCCAAACGCATTACAATGATGGCAAAATTCAGCATTCACTGAAACAATCAGTAATTGATGCACAGTGCCAATGGCTCTCAGCGCCAGAGACCATGTTCTCGGATGCTGTCTGTGTGGAGTTCGCACATTCTCCCTGTGACCATATGGTTTCATTCCACATCATAAAGATGTGTGGATTTGTAGTTTTAATTGCTGCGTGTGTGTGTGTGTGTGTGTGTGTGTGTGTGTGTGTGTGTGTGTGTGTGTGTGTGTGTGTGTGTGTGTGTGTGTGTGTGTGTGTGTGTGTGTGTGTGTGTGTGTAGGGAGGGGATAAGAAAGTGGAATAACAGAACTAATGTGGACACTGATCGGTGGTCAGCGCACTCAGCGGGATAAAGGGCCTGTTTGCATGCTGCATCTCTAAACTAAAACTAATATGGTACCTATATGGGGCACTATTGACAGATGACAGCACCCTAAAAATAATTGAAACAAAGGAAAATTTGGAACCCCAATTAAATTTTAATTAGCATTTAATTCAATTTTGTTTAATTTACGCTCATACTGCTGCAGTTCTTTAATCATTTCATTACATGTATGCTTGTTCTTCTTTCCCCTACAGATGCCTTGCATATGAGAGTGTTAAAATATATCCGTGGGTTGACATCAATTTTGATGGATAGGTATTTCCTACAATTAATGCAGTTTCTATTTTCAAAATCAAAGGAACAATAACATTCGAGAGGAAGTGCAGACATTGACCTTTCCACCATTTGCACCGTTTCGATGGTGACTAAACGGAGCTAGGTTTACACATATTGGATCATTTTTGTTCACTTGGCTAAGAAAGTGAATGTAAGGAGGTGCTGAGGAATGCAGGACTTCAACAGTTAAGTGTTATTTCCTTGGTACTGATTTTGAAGTATATTATGCAAATCTAATTGAGACATACCATGTGCATCACGTAGATTTTAAATTTATCAGGAGAGGCAAGTTTAAATTGAGATACTATTCCCAAGATTCTGAAGTAACAATTATCCGAGTCTGGAACGCACAGTTGAAACTGCTGGTGTTTCACAACAGTATGTTGGGGAAATGAGTTGAGCTACCTGGACCTCTTTGACAGAGTGACTGCAGTAAAAATAGCCACAAGTGGTATAACATTTTAAGATACCATACATTAAATGCAGAAAGACATCCCACGGCATAATCAGACAAAAGAGATCACCAAGCAACCAGAGGGCTGGCTGAAGGCATGGTTGGAAAGATGGAATTTAAGTCTTTAAAGGATAAATGATTAAATTGCAACTGTTTTTTAGGAAATAATTCCAGAATGTGGAGCATAAGCAAATTAATACGGCACCACGGAGGTACAAGGAACTGCAGATACTGGAATCTTGAAGAAATCACAAAGAACTCAATAGGTCAGGCAGCATCTGTGGAGGGAATGGACTGGTGACATTTGGGTTGCACACTTCTTTAGGCTGATGTAGAGGGGAGGAGACGGACCTGGGGGGGGTGAATGTTGGATAAGAGATGTAGGCGAGTCAAAACCTGACAAATGATAGGTGGAGTGCATAAGAAGGAACTGCAGATGCTCATTTAAACCGAAGATAGACACAAATTGCAGAAGCAGCAGATCATGCATCGTCTCTGGAGGGAAGAAATGGGTGACATCTCGGGTTGAGACCCTTCTTCAGACTGCCAGTCGGGGGAATGAGAAACAAGAGATATAGATGGTAATTTAGAGAGATATAGAACAAATGAATGAAAGATATGCAAAAAAGTAACAATGATAAAGGAAATAGGCTATTGCTAGGTGAGAACAAGAAGCTGGTGCGACTTGGGTGGGGGAGGGGTGGAGAGTTAGAGAAATCAATATTCATACCACTGGGCTGTAAGCTGCCCAAGTGAAATGCGAGATGATGTTCCTCCAATTTGTATTCAGCCTCACACTGACTATGGAGAAGGCCTGGGACAGAAAGGTCAGTGTGGAAATGGGAAGGGGAATTAAAGTGTTTGGCAAATGTGGGATCAGGTAGGTCCAGGCGGGCTGAGCGAAGGTGTTCAGTGCACCGATCGCCAAGTCTACGTTTGGTCTCACCGATGTACAAGAGTCCACATCTTGATAGGTGGATGCAGATGATTGGAGTATTGATTGGCAGATGGGTGGAGTGAGGAGAGAGATGAAAAGGTGACAAAATGGTGTCAGATAAGGAGAGAAGTGGAGTGAAATATACTGCCAGAGCATTGGAGCATGATGTATGGTTGGGAGCACTTTGCAAAATGTCAGAGACAAACAAAGATGTGTGTGAGTGATGCATGGTCTGACAAGTCAAGATTGCAGAGAAAGGCAGTGTCAACATCATAAGTGGATTTATACAAGGAACATTTGTGAAATATAGGGTGGTCAATGGATGGGTTAAGGGCCAATAACACCTAGCACAGGTGAAAGTGCTTTGAAAGAGTTTGTTTACAAAGGAATCAGAATAATATTTCATACTGTTTGTAAAGTTTCAGAATGGTGGTAATGCCATGTAGATGGGGAGGATATAGACCATCAAACAGCACTGGGGTAAAATAAAATGAGATTGTGAAAAATATGGTTTTCCCGTGGGAGAGATAAGTGGTGATTTCAGCAAATTAGCAGTTGCACTGGTGTGCCACACAGACTCCAATCTAGATGAGTAAAGGAGGAGAGTTAGCTGCGGAACCTTCACCTGCAACCCCCCCACCACTTTTGTTGTGCCTGGCAAATCTGAGATAAGTCCCTTATACTTGAAGGATGTTTTATCATGAACGATTGAAGCTGATATTTTAGGTGCATTTATACTTCCGATTCAGTTCAAACTCAAAGTTCGTTAATACAAATAACCACTCAACAAACTGACCCGCTTCCAAAATTCCACTGATCTGCTTGGAAATAAATTTGAAATACAGGATTTAATGAATCAAGTGTATGCTTGGTGCAGATTCAAATGAAGAAATATCACTGGGATTAATTTGATATGTCAAAGGATTAAAAGAGGAAATATTCAAGAACATTCACATGCAATCAATGTTAGACCCCTCCACGAGAACAGGGCTGGGCATTTATTTGCATGAAAAACAGCGATAAAAATCTCAGAATCAGATTGCATGCTGTAATTTTCATTCCAAATGCAGAATCCAAGTCATAGTTGTGTTCTCTCCAGTACATTCAATGAACACCTCCATTCATTACGACAAGTTTACAATGAGCTGAGAGATGCCAAATCTCTATCTGGTAAAGAATCTTCAACCTGAAACATTAATTTCCACATATGCTGCCCAAGTTACTGAGTGTTTCAAGCAATTTGATTTTATTTCAGATATCCAGCATTTATGGTTTTTGATTTTCATTTGGTCTTTTCCCCTCTGGGCTTCCCGGCACACTTCACAGCTAAATCAATGGCTTTTGAAGTGCAGTCACTGACAACTTGTCAACATTGCATGTGTGTGGGGGGGGAAAGAGACAAATGACAATGTAATTTTATTTGTTGAGTGGGGCTGCTGAAAGAAGCAGCATAACACAAGAAAACGTATGACCTTAGTATAACGGAGTCTCCAGCAACTTAAAAAGGAATCTTGGTTTTAATGTACTCTGATATAACCCATTAAGACTTTGCACATTTCTGCTGGTTAGTAGAGATTACAGCATAAATAAATAGCACGGATTTATGGAAGGAAGCCGACAACTGAATTAGTTAAAAAAAAAACATCAGTTGGTACCACACCTGCTACTTCCAAGAAAATTCAGACATTCCACAATACACTGTAAATGAAGCTGCAGCTCATCACAAGGTATATCCATTTTGAAGAAGCTTCCTCCTCTCTTCCACAGGAGTTTGGTGAGAACCTTTCTTGCTGCTTGCTCTCCCACTGCAATTTCTATTGCTCTTCTGCGACCATGTTCTGACTAAGACTCGCTAACCTAGCCACGTGTCCTTCCTCAGTACCTTGTCCTGATGTACGATCTCAACCCAAAGTTATTAGAAACATAGAAACATAGAAATTAGGTGCAGGAGTAGGCCATTCGGCCCTTCGAGCCTGCACCGCCATTCAATATGATCATGGCTGATCATCCAACTCAGTATCCCGTACCTGCCTTCTCTCCATACCCTCTGATCCCCTTGGCCACAAGGGCCACATCTAACTCCCTCTTAAATATAGCCAATGAACTGGCCTCAACTACCCTCTGTGGCAGAGAGTTCCAGAGATTCACCACTCTCTGTGTGTGAAAAAAGTTCTCCTCATCTCGGTTTTAAAGGATTTCCCCCTTATCCTTAAGCTGTGACCCCTTGTCCTGGACTTCCCCAACATCGGGAACAATCTTCCTGCATCTAGCCTGTCCAACCCCTTAAGAATTTTGTAAGTTTCTATAAGATCCCCTCTCAATCTCCTAAATTCTAGAGAGTATAAACCAAGTCTATCCAGTCTTTCTTCATAAGACAGTCCTGACATCCCAGGAATCAGTCTGGTGAACCTTCTCTGCACTCCCTCTATGGCAATAATGTCCTTCCTCAGATTTGGAGACCAAAACTGCACGCAATACTCCAGGTGTGGTCTCACCAAGACCCTGTATATTACTATATATTTCCCTCCACAGATGCTGCCTGGGCTGCTGAGTTCCTCCAGAAGCTTGTTTTCTGCTCCAGAGGATTGTGCACTGTTCGGGCAATGTACTGATATAGGGAGGACAGGGTCAAGGAATTTTATCTTGTATTTGGTTCTTTTGCTGTATGAGCCTATGGAACTTCTCCAGCTCAGTTAGTGATAGCGCGGCCAAGCCAATGGATATTGAAGTCTCTTATCCAGAGTACATTCTGCGCCCAGTGCTACATCTAAGTGATGTTAAACATTAAAGTACACTAATTCATCAGCTGAAGGAAAAGAGCAAGAAGCAATCAGGCCTTTTCTTGCAGTTAATCTTGATGTAATCCAATAGGATGACATTTTGTGGGGTGCCTGCAGTCAATATTGAGGATTCCCCGTGCTCCTATATTGCTGTGCCATCTCTGGGGCTTCCAGTTGCTGGGACAAGATGTAACCAGGGAACACGGTGGAGGAATCTGGCATGTGCACCTTGTGTGATTACACATAGAATTATTATTGAGCTACAAATCCTCAACGTCATTCCACAGGTTACATCCTGATCTTTGATCTATGCTTTCTGTCTCTCCATCAATATAATGATGCTCTGTTACACTTATACTGGACTCTATTCCTTTGCTTATTTCTGTTGTATCCGGTTATTGTTGTTTTATTGCTCTCTGGATCTTTCTGCACCAAATTCCTACCAACAACTTATCCCAGTCTGCCTTCTGATTGACAATTTTTTTCCTCATCGAATTTTTTGAGCAAGCCACTAAAAAACTTACCTTGGTCTAATTTAACAATATTGTATCTACACATGGAAACATGCACTGACGGATGACTGCAACAGTGGAAACTCATTAGATGCACATCTGAACCTCCTGGTAAGGACGTCTTAGTAAGCTTTTCACGGTAATAAAACAGATAATTTTATGCCAGATGTTGCCATTCAGCAAAGTGACAATGTTACAACAGATGATGCGCTCTGGTGGTAATGAGGTCATAACCCATGATGATTCATGGAAATCACTTTTATGAACAGCATAACAGCCAAGTGCCTGTGCCAACAGCCATATCCCAACAATAACCCTATTGTAAATGAACATACTACCTTTAAACAGTTACATGAAACGGGAGAGTCGAGCAACAATGAAATACAGTACTATTCATCCTGATTCCACTGTGCACTCGCCCTGTTCACCACTGATAGGTTGCTAACCTACATCAGATCACACAGGGACAAGCTAATAATTTTCACATGAAATGACATAGGTAACACAAATTTCCAACCAGTAGATGACACTCCAAAGATTAAAAAAAAACACTACTTCAAGGTAATACAGAACAATACCTGGGTTGCTTCTCTCACCCAAGTGGAGCAAGTTTAAATTACATTTTTCTTGCCAATTGTTCCTGGGAAGTCTGATACAGCATGTGCTGCGAAACAATTATTGCATGAAATATGGCGTGCAATTATTTTATTCTTTGTTAGAGAACCACTTTTTGATCTGCATTTAAATTCAACAATTTTCTCCTGCTTCAATCTCACTTAGCACCTTCAAATTCAAACAGAAGACATGGAAACACATTCTCAATTCATTTGTTAATGGTGCACAATTTCTCTTCTGGTATCGGAGAGGCAATATTACTTTTTTTTTGTATGTCCTTTGCATGCAATGACTGCTTGAAGTCTGCGATTTATGGACATCACCAGTTGCACCATATGTGATTTTTTCTATTACAAATCTCAAATTGTGGAGTACAGTGGCAAATAAATAAATGATGGGTCTTTGTCCCAAACATTATGAAGCGCATTATAAATGGAACACTGAAAATTCGGGAAAGAGCTGAAATTTCAGAAATCAACATACTGCACAGATAAAATCTGTAGGAAGGAACTGCAGATGCTGGTTTACACCAAAGATAGTCACAAAAAGCTGGAGTAACTCAACGGGTCAGACAACATATCTGGAGAAAAGGAATAGGTGACGTTTTGGGTCGAGGCTCTTCAGAGTGAGAGTCAGGGGAGTGAGGAACTAGATGTATGTGCAGTGCAGACAGACTGGTTCACTTTCCTTACCCTCTCCCGGGCAAATGTTGGACAGATTCACAGCTATGCACAGTAAAAAATGAATGAAATAGTAAACAGGAACAACATTAGTACATAAAACTTCAATGATTGGGATACGAAAAATTGTTCTAAAATAGGAAGTGTTTTATTTTTGCTCTTTCCCAAGTAGGTAACGCACAATCGAATGACAACTATTATAACAGTGATCAGGAATCGAACCAAACAACCAGCCACAATCAATAAAGCTCAGTTTCAATGAAAAGGCAATCTCAAAAATAAATGTTTTTCTAACATGCAAATGTTTTGACCATCCTGAGAATGTATGAAATAATTAGTAAAACTGGAAATGGAAGCAGATCCATTTCAAATTTTGCACAACATTACACAGAATAATACAACATATTTAAAATCTGTGCAGGCTGAATAATGAATAATGTCACATTCAAATTAGTTCTGAAAAGCACAAAGCTCACACTTTCAGAGGACAAAGCACATGGGTACAACATTTTTCTATTGTTTATTTCTGTGAAGATTACTCCTGCCACACAAAAATTGTTAAATGATCTGATGGAAGATTCTCGAGCCCTTGATGTGGGCTCATTTCAAATGGTTCTCCCCCCCCCCCCCCCCACCAGTCTTTACGTTCCATTTATTCTGCCCATGTTCACAACAGAACTCTTCAGCAAGGTGGCTAGCATTTGGCCTTGGGGCACTGCAAGACCATCTTAAATCAGCAACAGACAATATCAGCAGCCAGAAGATGGCACAAGTCACCAGCAGGCGTGGACCCCAGCAGCAATCACATAAAAACCTCCACATGAATAGCTCGGGAATCCTTTCCCTTGCCTTTTGAAGAGCATGCCATGCTGTTTTGACCCTGAAGGACTTCTATCCTTCACACTGGCCATAAATAGCATTAAAGAGGTGGGGGATGGGAGCACATAAACATAAAAGGCTATGGAAGAAGGAAAAAAAAATCTAAGAGCAAGAGACTTGGCCGCAGTCATAGGACATGACCCTACAAAAAGGAGGTCAGAACCAACTACAGGTTCCACCTGCTACAGGCAACAAAAGATTCTTCATGCTTTTTTCTTTCAAAACAAAACTCTAATATTCAACCTTATTGATTCAGAACAAAACACTAAACGCCACGTGTACCAATATTTACAGTCGGGGGGATGGTGTAATGCAAAACTACAGTTTCATTTAAATTAGGTTCTTAAGAGTCTCCCATAGTGGATAAATAAATAAAGTTCTCAGGCACAGGGAACAATAAGACGTCACAAGTCAATGCACTGCCTTCATGCAAACGATTAGTTGTACAAGTGATGAGAACACAAAACATCAACTACCCAAAAGTACAAAAACTATTCAAATCTATTCAGATTCATATTATAATTCTGCAAACTCATTTCAGATAGAAAACACTGATCAAATGATATGACATTTCTGGATCAGAAAACACCAGGAATTTTCACAATCTCTCCATTGCTCCAAGCCAAATAGATCTGAGCAGAGCAGTCGCACAAACGAAGCTGTACTGCTGAACTACATAGTTCCAAAAATAAAGTATTGGAGATTTATGCAAACCTGTTCAACAACCTCCTATTTGTTATTAAACAAGTAAAACATACGAATTGTCTAGCTCTTAAACGGCTGACACAGTTCTTATGGACCCTATAGATGCACTTGATGATGTTCAATTCATTGACACAAACGGAATGATCATAACCACAACAAAGAGGCACGGTGGCATAGTACAGGTGCACAACCTTTGATCCAAAAGCCTTGGGATCAGACACTTCTCGGATTTCGGAATTTTTCGGAATGGAAGATTTTTAGCGTAGATTAGGTAGGTAGCGCGGGCGGCTTAAAAGGTCTGGAGCGGCTGCCTCCTCCCCGTAGATCGGGGAATCATTGTAAATCATTGCTTAAATGTTAGTCAGTTAGTTTGGAGGGATTTTATGTGGTGGGGGAAGGGGGAAACTTTAATTCTTAGTCCCCTACCTGGTCGGAGAGGCGGGGAGCGGGCAATGCCTTACCGGGTTGCCGTGCAGCAAGCTCCGGAGCGCTGTGGCCGCCGACTCCCAACATCGCGGAGCTGGGGCTGCGGGCGGCGCCGGTTGGAGCTCCGACCCCGGCAACTCTACCCCTGGCTTCCAGCTCCAAATCCAGCGCGGGCGGCGCTGGCTCCGCGATGTTGGGAGCGCGGCCACAGCGCTGGGATACCAGCGGGGGTAAAGTTGCCGGGGTCTGGAGAGCTACAATCGCAGAGCTGGGGCTGCGGGCGTCCGGCCGCGGGCGGCGCTGGATTTGGAGCACCGCGCAGCCAGGGGTAAAGTGGTAAAGTTGCTGGGGTCAGAGCTACAACCGGCGCTGCCCGCAGCCCCAGCTCCGTGATGTTGGGAGTCGGTGGCCACAGTGCTCCGGAGCTTACTGCACAGCGACCCGGTATGGCATTGCCCGCTCCCCGCCTCTCCGACCAGGTAGGGGACTAAGAATTAAAGATTCCCCCTTCACCCCCCCCCCCCCCTTCACATAAAAGCCCTCCAAACTGACTGACTAACATTTAAGCAATGATTTACAGATGTTTAAGTGTCTCCCCGGTCTCCGGGGAGGAGGCAGCCGCTACAGTAGTACAGACCTGGGTTGATCGTGGGTCGTTTCGGGTCAAGTTTGGCGCCAAACGCGAGCTTTGGTGTGCAGACGACATCCTGGAAAAAATGTCCGGTTTTCGGAACTCTGGCTAAAAGGTTGTGCACCTGTAGTAGCGCTTGCAGCACCAGAGACCCAGGGTCAATCCCGACTACAGAGTTGGTGTGTCCCCCCCCCCCCGAGATCTTCAAGTTTCCTCCCACACTCCAAAGACGTACAGGTTTGTATGTAAATTGGCTTGGTATGTGTAAATTGTCCCTAGTGTGTGTTGGATAGTGTTAATGCACGGAGGTTGCTGGTTGGTGCGGATTGTAAGAGCTGTATCTCTAAACTAAACTATTATACAGAGAACACTGAAATGGCCATAGCAAGCATCAGGAAGCAATTGCTACAAATCACTCAATACACCACACGTCACTGATGAAGCCCATCTAATCAGTCAAAAGGCACTAAGCTTGTGGAGACATATCATCTCTCTGAGAAGTAAAGCTCTTCTGGACAAAAATATTTCTCAGCCCATCTCATGGCACTGATGTCGGTGTCACCACCAACAGCTATTTTCTGGCCAAAATATAAATAACATGATGCTGCTTAAGGACCTACACACAGCTCTGCAGCACGAATAAATCCTCATCCAAATTAGATGAGCAAAGTAAACAAGGCAATGTCACAGCGGAGGGATTCACATCCCTCCCATTCAGTTGATTTGCTTCGAGTTGTAGTTCTGCCACAGCAGCCTTGGGGATTAATACTAAACTCCCATCTGCAATATTCTGCTCTCATGTATTTTATTTGACTGGTCTACCGCAGGTCATTCCTGTAGAATAGGTATTCCTGCTATCCATCAAGCAGTAGAATTCAGTGGATGAATGGCTAGAAATATAGATAGATTCAAAATGCTGGAGAAACTCAGCAGGTCAGGCTGGAGAAAAGGATATGGTGACATTTTGTGTCAAAACCCTTTAGACTGAGAATCACACAAGTATTCATAAAAGAGCACCGCAGACATCTTGTTTGCTCAACTGGGAAAGTTAAGGAGAAGCTCAACCAAAGCAAGATTACAAAGGCTTGAGGCAGGAAGGTAAAGCACAGATGGGGCATTAAGCTTTAGTAAGGGGTGAAGGAAGGAAAGGGAAAAACATAGGGAGGAAGGGAATTCACTACTCCATAATAGCTGCTTTGTGTGAATACTCTTTGAGAAGTCAACTCAAAAAATATATAGAATATCAGTCCAAGAAAAGTGCATACCAAGTATTTTGTAGTAATCTTCCCAGGCTTTGGAATAATCCATCTGACCAGTTTGGCCACCATTCTGATCTGTGGGCAGGTTTAAAAAAATCACATTTCACAAATTGATAAAATACATTTTTCAAGAAAAGTTGAGGGATCTTTTGTGGAGCAAAAGGAGAACTAGTTTCCAGGATTGCCTCAAACCCAGGCTCTTTACAGTAAACTGGTGTGGTTTCAACTCTGTACAGTGAGCGAGTGTGACTACAACGTTTGGTCAAGATTCAATCTTAAACCAGTTTGCTTAAAGCCAACTCAGAATGTAATAAAGTGTTAAATGTTTATTTCTTATGATCTTTGATTGCCGAGGATGGATGGAGGAGAGGAGTACTGGCCTACAATCTCCCACCTTACCTTCCTAGATGACTCTATTTTAACCACATGTGTGCCTGAACACCTAATTTCAATGATTTCCACACACACAGGTAATTCTTAATTTAATACCTGGTCTTGTTGATGTCAGTCTTATCAAACAAGTAGCCAGTAAAGGCAATTTTCACGAGTCAAAAATAATTTTATTAGGGCGGCACAATGGCACAGCTAGTAGAACCGCTGCCTCACAGTGCCAAAGACCCAGGTTCAAACATGACCTTGCATGCTGTCTGTGTGGAGTTCACACGTTTTCCGTGGCCACCTGGGTTTCTTCCATGTGCACTGGTTTACCCCCACATTCCAAGGTATGTGGGTGTGTAGGTTAATTGGCCTCTTAAAAAAAAAAAATTACCCCTAATGTACAGGAAGTGGATACAAAGTCGGATAACGGCATTAGTGTGATTGGGTGATCCATGGTCGGTGTGGACTCAGTGGGCCCAAAGGGCCCTTTCCATGTAGAATGTTTAAACTACAGGCTTATTGCTGACTGTACTATTTTTTGAGGGGAGAGTGAATAAGTGCAATTATTTTATATTTAGCAAGATAACAGATGACTACACCAGCAACTTCAGCTTGTAATCCAAATCTTGAAGGACCGATTACTGGCCACATTTAGTAGGGTTATGTATTGCTCCCAATGAGCCATTTTTCGATACAAAGTGCTGAAGTGCAGCAAACATTGCCACAAAACAGTCATTGAAAAAACAAAACTGGGAAAGACAAGTGTTGAATTTGGAGGGGATGAAGAGGGAAGATGGTCCAAATTTGAAGTAAAAATAGCTGAGAAACATCAGCAGAAATCTCATGTTAATTTCGAGAATTTGAACCCACTTAGAAGTGAGATAATTTTGATGGAATGGAGAATATTCAAAATGATTCACACAACTGGAAGATGGCTGAAAAGTAAAGTAATGAAGCAGTCCAGGTGAGATAATGGGCCACAAGAGAGAAGATCATTGTTATTGATATTGTAGAAGTGATAAGGCACTGAGCTGAAACTCACCCCTCCCCCCTAACAAGGACAGAGTCCCCCTTGTCCTCACCTTCCACCCCATCGGCTGTTGCATACAGCATATAATCCTCCAACATTTTCACCACCTCCAACGGAATCCCACTACTGGCCACTTCTTCCCATCTTCCGCAGAGACCGTTCCCATCGCAACTCCTTGGTCAACTCGTCCCTTCCCACCAAAACCACCCCCTTCCCAGGTACTTCCCCCTGTAACCATAGGAGATGCAACACCTGTCCCTTTACCTCCCACCTCGACTCCATCCAATGACTCCGACAGTCTTTTCAGGTGAGGCAGAGGTTCACTTGCACCAACTCCAACCTCATCTACCGTATCCATTGTTCCAGGTGTCAACGCCTGACCAGGCGCAGGCTCGCTGATCGTTTTGCTGAACACCTCCGTTCAGTCCGCCTTAACCTACCCGATCTCCCGGTTGCTCAGCACTTTAACTCCCTCTCCCATTCCCAATCTGACCTTTCTGTCCTTGGCCTCCTCCACTGTCAGAGTGAAGCCCAGCACAAATTGGAGGAACAGCACCTCATACTTTGCTTGGGTAGCTTACCTCCCCTCCAGAGGTATGCACATTGTCTTCTCTAACTTCAAGTAGCCCTTGCTTTCCCTCTCTCTCTCCATCCCCTCCCCTTTCCCAGTTCTCCCACCATTCTTACTGTCCCTGACTACATTCTATCATTGTCCCGCCTACTCCCGACATCAATCTAAAGAAGGGTCTCGATCCGAAACGTCACCCATTCCTTCTCTCCAGAGATGCTTCCTGTCCCGCTGAGTTACTCTTTGTGACTGAGTTACACATTTCGTGTCTATCTCAGAACTATTCATTGACTTTCGGATGTTTTTTCAGGTGTTACAAAAGTGCTGACATTTTTTTCAAATCTAATCCAATAATAAAATATTCAAGATGTCAATGAGCTTTAGTCTGGCTTTTGAAAAGCAGCCACTCATTTAATGAAGGATATTAAGTGTGGAAGTTGTAGAGGTTAGTTATTATCAGAAATAAACAAAAGATAAGGAAATCCTGCAATAGGCACAATAATGCACCATTATAAAAGCAAGGTCGAGAAAAATCTTAGGACTGATTGTTTTTAAAATATGCACATTATAATAGCTAACTGGTGCTAACTGGTGCTCAAGTATACCAACAAGCACAATAATCCTTGCAGAGAAATATCTACTTCAATCAGTGATGGGAATATTTATTTTAAAAGCAACATTTAAATCTTCAGGCACAGTAAGGTTAATATTACTTGGTAGTTGAACTTTGTAGTCAGAGCTGCAATGGGACATTCTGGATGTCACAGCACTCCTGCTTTGTGAAGTGATGAGCGCCTCTTTCATTGATGTAAATGGCACAGTTCAGAGTTACTGTCATTTGTGAATTTGCTGCCGAGATCTGGCTGCGTGCAGCTCACACGATATTAATCAATCCCAATAGAGCCTGATGGAGCAACGCAAAACTGAAATTGATCCAATAAAGACCATTCAAGGACCAGCAACTCACCTTCTGAACAGCCATGAAATGGACGAGTTTGAACAACCAGCCTTTCTGGTCAGCATCAAATCTGGCCAGTTCTGATGAAAGGTCATCAGCTAACATGAACTCAGTTTTCCGCCCTGCACAAGTATGCCAGGCCTGCCAGGTTCTTCCAGCAATACAACACAGAACATAGAAATGTCCAACACAGGAACAAGCACTTGATCTCAATGTTCATGCCAAACATGATGCCACTCTTCTACATGCACATTATTTTCTATTTCAGATTCCCAGAGATTACATTGTTTAGCATCTATGATTTAAGCATGTTTCCCTTCTCCTGTCCTCACTCGTCATCCTTTATGTAGATTTCCATCAGATTGATCCGCTGTGGCCAATAAGGCTTTACTACCCGTTCTCATCCAGCATCAACATCATTCATATCATTCAGTCACTCACTCCAGGTTTTGGCCTGATCACTGATATTCCTTTTGTTCTTCCCCCTCTACTCTCCCTCCGCTGCCGCTTAATAAAAAGATCTTTGATTTCCAACTTTTCCTGGATCTGATGAAAAAAGTAATTGAACTGAAACATCAACTCCGACTCGCTCTGAAGGGCCTCCACTTGTAACATTCACAGAATCTGCCTGACTTGCTGAGTACCTCGGGCAGTTTCTTGTGTCTCTCTCTACAAATATTGCTTGATATGCTAGTTATTTCAACCTTCTACTGCTGTTATGTTGATTAAAAAAATATCCTTCCTCCAATTAACAAGCATCTATCTAGAATGATTAAGTACATATAGAACGCAATAAAGGGGAAGACACCGTATACAAGTATATAGGAATCAACACAGGGCAATAAACTGTACAGAAGTATTGTAGATCAATTATTTCTAACACAACTCAACAGGAATACTTTCAAAAATCTGATTTAGGAGCAAGTTGTAAAAAACCTTTTCCCCCTCGCAGTGCGTTAAGGCAAGTCGCTGACATTTTGCCAGCCCAGAGAAAGGTTCAAATCTGCCATACTTCTCAAATGTCTTGCATTAGCTACAGATTTGTGAAGTATATAAATGCACTGTCTAATAATTACTGATTGAATTTGGACATTGTACAAGGTCCTTTCTCAATGAGGAACATTTGATGGCGGATCATTCCATTTACTCTGATGCAACAACCTATTTGACTTCCAATCATGGTCTTCGAACTATGACACCAAAGTAACAAATTCCCAGGCCAGGAGTTAGTTCTTGGACACTCTTCACTGTTGACTTGCAGAGTAAAAACCAAAGCACTGGGAAAACACATCTGTTCAGAAACATCTGCAAAACCATAAGTACATTGCATGGAGAACCATCCTGATATATGGGATTCATATGTCAGGGCTAAAATGACGACATCCAAGGGGCTGGGGAAGAGAGAGAGAGAGAGGGAGGCATGTAGGTTGGGTTTTGTACCACATTTGTTTGAGGTAACCTTTTTCTCACAGCACCCTTCGCCAAAGGACAGAGGAATTTACAATCAAATGCTGGGTATTGATTAGAATCAAAATGAGAGAAAAATTGTAGAAAGCACATCCTGTGCCCCACCCAGTTACTGAGGATAAAGGAGAGCGTTAATGTTGATTCTGGAATCGCAGAGGTAGCAAGAGAAGGGCTGGGCCGCAGAGAGTGGAATGTATTTGCCCGTACTGTTGCAATAGTTCACTTCACAAATACACACCTGAATTTTGTTGAGAGTTCTGCCCCATTGTTGCTTGTTGTTGCTGGCTAGGCTGCTGGTAAAACTGGGAGATGTAGGCTGACCAGGCTGCTGTACCCAAATGCTGTGCAGTTTTACCTAGACACACACACAGTGTCACAGTAACTATCACTGACTAATTTTGATAGTTTTACCTTGTGGGGTAGGAATAGATCATTATGCAGTGACGTTACTGCTCGTGTTGTCAATGTCCAATTTTTAAAAGTCTAATTTTGAACCATTTGAACATAAACCCACCCACCCCAACCAAAACACACGTGTATCCAAAGGAATCAGAATCCAAGTACCTCCCCAGTTAATTCCTTTGTGGTTGTTTCCAGTGATATTGGATTTGATCCTCTTCCTATTGAATTCTTCTTCACAGGAAAGATTATCAGCAAGGCCAATATTAATCATCTCAATACAGCCACCCAGTCACAAGATGCTTTAGTAAAAGCATAAAAAAGTGATAACAGGATAAAATGATTAGTGAACCAAGTGACTGGGCTTTCAAATAGCTTTGTCAAAAGTAAATGCATAATTTTGGGAGGATAGGAAGAAGAGTTAATGCCCCATTCAAGGCTACCCACATCTTCTGTAGTATACATACGAGGTCATGTGGTGCGAGTTATTGAATTGAGTCCAACCCAAGATAACATATAACACAACTTCTACTGAAGAAGCACCTTCAATTAGGTTATTTTAGGTGATCAGGAGCAGTTGACTGCTTCCGTAATGGAATCAGCTTGGGGGTTGAAAACCTCAAGCTAACATGCAAACCGAGAACAGCTTGCGATGCTTCGTACACAACTCCTGGAGAGTGGCTAACAAGGAAAAAGACAAACCTAGTGAGGTCAGAAGAAACATTTTCACAATCCTTTGTTGAAGAATCCATATCAAAATATATTTTTTAATCGTAGTAGATGATTCAACATATTCAAGACTCGTCCAAATCATAGTTTGCAACATTTTGGCTCGGGCGGTTTGTCACCCTTTCAGGTCCAATTTTAACCTTTTGTAATTCACTATAGAACTCGTGCATCAACATATTGGAGTAGTGTTTAAAAGTTAGAGAAACAATTTGGATCAAATGATTAAGTAGGGTTAGAAACAAATAAATAAAAAATCCTGGAGACCAAGTTATCTTTTTTCAAATGTTAGATTTCTTGATTTGCTCTCTCGGAAACTGGCATATTCTTAATGGTGAAATGGCTACTTTCTGTACCATAATAGTCCTACAACTGTGATTAAAGATTGGTACGCAATTCTTTATCCTGTTGTCATAAAGGCCCCCAATGATTGAAAAAGGATAAATTCAGCCAAATAAATTAAAAATGTGCACTCATTCCCACAGTCTTGGATAATTTCTACATTAGTCCAGGTATCTTTTGATTACTCAGTGAGTTATTGAAGACGGGTTGCCAAATTGTACAAAGTTGCACTGCTGGTTGAATGGAGGAGGTCAGATGATTTCCTACCATTTCCCTCTCCTGCCAGGCTTTGAAATAGGTCAAATTATAATTTTCGACAAATCTTGGGGAAAACCAAAACTGAAATGGCTTTGAATATTATTTTGTCTCTCCAAGAAAGGAAAATAGGCCAGGAGAAGCAAAATGTGTTACTTTGTTTAAACTATCCTACGGTTGACAGTGTTCAGTCGGTCAGTTTGTTTTAAACAGTCTGAGATTTGCTACATTAAAGTTGAGGTTGTTGGTAGGCATATGAAGTTTTTTTTTTTAAAAGGATGAATTAGAATAAGCTTGTAAATAAGATTCAGAATCAACCCAATTAGAGATCAGTCAGGTTAAAATGAATAGCTAAGATAGATGACAATATGTTTTGTGGGCACAAGAACTGGAGTATATCAAAATGGATGGACAAAAAAAATAAAAAAATACTGATTAGCCTGTTGGATTTCCCTAGCTGCCTATGTAGCATATCCTATTAAATATTTTGAGGGTGATGAAAAGCCTCTATTGTATCAAGTCTTGAAGAAGAGAAAATGGAAACTCAACCAATAGCACAATGTACAAAATAAACAGAAGAGAAGTCTTAGTTTGGTGAAAGCAAGCTAGATACTCACTTGGATCCTGCTGTCCTTGTTGCTGCCAGGGTTGGTATGTACTGCCCCATCCCTGTGTCATAAAGGCTTGTGGAGGACCACTACGTTTGGAAGAAGAATAAATTCAACCAAACAAATTAAAAATGTGAAATCATTCCACAGTATTATAGAAACATAGAAAATAGGTGCAGGAGGAGGCCATTCGAGCCAATTCCATTCATTGTGATCATGGCTGATCTTCCCCAATCAATAACCCGTGCCTGCCTTCTCCCCATATCCCTTGATTCCACTACCCTCTAGAGCTCTATCTAACTCTCTCTTAAATCCATCCAGTGATTTGGCCTCCACTGCCCTCTGTGGCAGGGAATTCCACAAATTCACAACTTTCTGAGTGAAAAAGTTTTTTCTTGCCTCAGTCTTAAATGACCTCCCCTTTATTCTAAGACTGTGGCCCCTGGTTCTGGACTCGCCCAACATTTGGAACATTTTTCCTGCATCTAGCTTGTTCAGTCCTTTTATAATTTTATATGTTTCTATAAGAATTTCCCCTCATCCTTCTAAACTCGTGAATACAAGCCTAGTCTTTTCAATCTTTTCAATCTTTCCTCATATGACAGTCCCGCCATCCCAGGGATCAATCTTGTGAACCAACGCTGCACTGCCTCAATCACAAGAATGACCTTCCTCAAATTAGGAGACCAAAATTGTACACAATACTCCAGATGTGGTCTTACCAGAGCCCTATACAGCTGCAGAAGAACTCCTATACTGAAATCCTCTTGTGATGAAGGCCAACATTCCATTAGCCTTCTTCACTGCCTGCTGTACCTGCACGCCAACTTTCTGTGACCGGTGTACAAGGATAGCCAGGACTTGCTGTACCTCCCCCTTACCTAACCTAACCCCATTGAGATAAAAATTCTCCCCCTTATACAAGTTGTACAAGGTGTCTCCCATTTCATTGGTAGATTATTGGGTACGGAAATGGGGAAGATGGTGGTGTCAATTCCAGATAACACTGCCGGGAAAAGATGAAATTCAGATAACTTTCCATGGCAGGCTTGCCACTAACACAAAGTGGTCATAGCTGCAGCCTTTTAATGACCGCAGAGCAGCCTGCAAGTCCGCTGCACGATGCAGATCTGGAAGGCAAAATCTTTTGGCGGCCATTGTTGGTGTGGAAGGTAGGCAGGGGAGAGGAGAATGAAGGTGGACGTGAGGGAGAATAACGAAGAAAACTATGCAAGTGAGTAGTAATTCTTCAGGTTGCAGGTTTAAAGGTTGGTGGGAGGGTAGGGAGTATATAGATTTTACTCAACGTTTAGATTGAGTAGCGAGTCAAAAATAATTCCCCAAAGTGGAATTCAGAGAAAACCTGTGCTGGATACTTAACAAATCTTGGCCAATTCATACTGATAGCCATCAGAAACAAGTTTGCAAAGCAATGAGCTTCCATTTGTTCGACCAAAAATGAACTAAAAAACCAAAACAACATCTGAGTAATTCAAGACTTCCATCGAAAAATAAATTAATTCACATATGGTTCTTGAACGGCCCAAAATCTTCCATTACAAAGTAACAGTTTGTTAGCTCAGGAGTACAAACATCTTGTGAACTCCGCTTATTTAAAACCAAGCAAAGTAAACTGTGCAAGGATGCAATGCGAGTCCGATTCTTACTTTTGATGGTGTCCAGGTGGTCCTTGACTGTAAGGGTTCGTGTTAAATCCTCCAGGGCCGCCAGGACCAGGCCCCTACAGGTGGACAAACAACATTTGAATGAAGGGGAACAACGGCGAATTGATTTAATACCTTCCACAAATTCACATTGCAGATTTCAGTACCTACAAGCAAAGGGGATGAACAACCAGAGGACAAGGCTGCTGATGCAGGAGTTCCTCCATGTGTGAATGGATACAGACCTGAGTAATGAAGGTCAAGGTTCCTCAGGGGATTACAGCCCATTGCGCCTTAAATGACTGCATATAGAGCGGTTAGAAGAACAAATGATAAGGGGTTCAAATGATAAGGTCCCCAGTTAGGGCCGATGAGGTTTTCTGTGGCCACTATGGTATATTGCCTCATTGAAGTCGGGCTCACGGAAGGTACCGAAGGGATGCGGAAAATCAAATGTGGACGGTGTGCTCCAGAAGACGTGGTCTATAATCTGTGTCAAACTTGTAGGCAGGAGGACGTTTACATTTTAAATGCAAATCAGAGGAAGGACAAGATTAAAAATGACCTAGAAGTGCAAATGTTTTTGTGGCTGAATACTGGGCTGAGTACACGCAGGGCACTGTGGGACGGGTTCTGGTGCAGATGGAACCTATATTTTTCTCAATGGGACCATTCTATGACCCACGACAATGAAGGTGGGAGGAATTGAGTATCAGCAGCAAGTTGGAGCAGAAGGGAACTGGAAAAAACGACACAGTTGTCGATCACTTTTTCTCAAGTTGGAAGGGTACTTGCTTCACGAGTCAACTGACCAGAGCATGGACGAGGTGTGATTTTCTGATGTAGTTTTTGAAATAATCATCTAAAGTGCAATGAAAAGGTTGGATGAAACGTAGGTGATCGAGAAGCTTACCCCGTTGATTTTTTCTTCTATTAATTGTCTAGCATGCTCGATTTGTTGTAGAGCTCCACGAATTATGAATATTCGAATATTAGGATCAGAATTTGGTGGTGGATTTCTCTGTAATTCTACATGTGCTCCGGTCTGCTGGTTAATGCTTTTTATAGTCTCTCCACCTGTGGAGTAAAAGCAAAATATTAATGTGCATGGACACATTAAACGTATTCTGAAACTGTAATGTTAGTGCCTTCTAATGCTCTATATTAGCTATAGTTTTGCTGCAGTTTTAGGCATCTGCAGGCCACAAATATTCAGAAGTAGTTCCAGATATTATGAGTTTGTGCACAGCTTCTATATAAACTTTAATTCCTGTAAAGTGTTTACTGATTTATCATGAAGGATATGAGAGTTTGCTCTTAAATATTTCAAAATCTGATTTAATCACATTTTAATTTTCTAGAAATCTCTAGATTTTTGAACGGTTCCTGCAATTTGGGAAATAGTTATGTTACTCTGTTAATTAAGATGGGAGGGAGGGCGAAAAGCAGCAATATATAACCAGTCATTGGAAAAATTCACAAGCCTATTATTAATGACATATTAGTAGGTCATAAGAAATATGACCTGTGATGCTAACATAGATATATTGAAAGGGTGAAGAGACTGCAGATGACAGAATCTTGAGCAAAACAAAGTGCTGGAGGAACTCAGTAGGTCAGGCAGGCAGACGTTTTGGTTCGAGATTCTTCTTCCGACCGATTCTGGATTGAACGAGAATTTGTTTGGCAAATCAATAGTTTTTTTGGAAGTAGAATTAACAAGATAAATAAAAGAAGCCCAAAGAATAGTTCGTATCAAAGGCCAAAAAGCTTTTAATGAGTATATAATGTATTCATCAAATTGTGTGTTGTGTAATTGGGGAAATTAGAAGCATAGACTGAGTTGTTTGCAAAACAGAAAATAGAGCTCAAGAGAATGCAAGTCATTTTCAAATTTGTGTGCTGTAGCTCTTGGTAATGGCCCTGTCCCATGGTACGAGTTCATTCCAAGAGCTCGCCCGAGTTTTAAAAAAAATCAAACATGTTGAAAAATGTCCACAAGAGCCCCGAGTACCGACGAGCGGCCATTACCGTAAATCTCCGAGTTCGAATCAGGGCAAACTCGGGAGAGCTCTTGGAATGAACTTGTACCGTGGGACAGGGCCATAAGTATCCATGCCTAGACGTTCCAATTTTTCAATTTATTTGTAACAAGGAGAGCAACAGCCGCATATTTGTGGTTGTTCACAATATAAAGCCAGGTGGGAAAATAAGCTGTGGGGATCGTACAATGAAGTTGCAGAGATACAGACAGGTTCAGTGAGTAGAAAGAAGATGATTTTTGTTGATAAAAAAGGATGCAAGCCTAATCTACTCAATTTTTCCTTCTGTGAAAATCATTGGGTCTGCTGGACTCTCTCCTGGGTAAAATCTCGTGGGTCCTAATTCCTTTTTGTACCAGTTAGTTAGTTAGCAGACCTGGTGATGCGTAAAGTTATCTGTCTTGGAGAAAATAGAAAAGTAGGTTTTTTTTTTAAATGGTGAAAATGGGAAATGGAAGTATTTGGAGAGGCCTTGGTTTCCACGTACACAAATCATGTAGGGTTAATAAACGGTACAGAAAGGAAAAAAGGACAGCAGACAATGTTCAATCCTTAACGAGAGATCAGATCTCAAAAGAAGTTTTACTGCAATCACAGGAGTCCATGCCAAGACCACACTTGTTTAGAGTACTGTAAGCTTGCATGCTCTTACTCAAGGATGGTTAATTTTATCCAAGAGAGAGTACAGCAGATTCAATGATTTTCACATAAGGGAAAAAAAATGAGTAGATTAGGCTTACATCCTTTTTTATCAACAAAAATCTTCTGGGACTTGACAAGTTGAATGTTCCTACTTAAAGGTCTCAGAATAAGTAGCATGTCAATTAGGTATTAGATGAGAAATTTAATTTCTCAACGAGTGTTAAATCATTGAAGGATTATAGACACTGTTGCTGAACATGTTCAAGATAGATCTTTGGAAATTATGGAAGTCAAAGCATACAAAGTGCTGAAATGCGATCAGCCAGTCTAACTTAACCGCACAGAGCACTCCAAGGGGCCAATTCTCCTGCTGCTGCTTTTGTGCTCAAAAACACAAAACTCAATCTCAAGCAAGAAGTCACCAATGTGAGAAGCTTTTTCAAAAACCTTTCATATATAAGATATGGGCATTGCTGGTGTTTATTACCCATCCCAATTTGCCTCTGCAGCACTGTTGCATATATAATGCAGGCGAGAAGACTACAGCATCTTGACCTGATCAAGGCAGCTTAATTGAAACAAATGTCCTGCCTCTTTAGTTAATAATTAAACACATCAAGTTTTCTAATCTGATCAAATCCTAACTTGATCCCCAAGAATCTCTTTAGCTGTAGACAGCAATTTGATCATTACATTGTAGAAATATTATTGAAAACCTTTATCTCACCACATAGTTAAAATTTCAGGTTACATTTCTTTTTTTTTAATCTGTCGAGTAGGAGATGGAAGAGAGCGGAAAAGGAATTGAAATTAAAGGCAAAATAATTCATATAATTTGATATCTAGCCCTTGGAATATGACAAACAATGTCCCTTCATGGAAACAAACTTTCATTGAAAATATTAACCACCTAAATTGTTTGTTAAACATTAAGAGGGAAATTAGAGGGAATATCATGACAAAACACAGAATTCACAGTAGACAACTAGAGCGACCATAATGGGAGTAAAAAGCAAACTGTTTAAGAATATGTTAGACTAAGACAGCATTTATTATATGTAATTAAAGAATGATGAGCAATTATGTGACCAGAACGAGCCAACATGTTAACAATTCATGAGACAAAAATCAGGTCAGGACATTTGACTTATACCAACAATTGTAAAGGCCAAGCAAAAATCTCAATGAACAATGGTGCTAACTTTATAAATGTAGTCGGGTGCAAATTTGACAACTGTTCAAAAGTTAGCAGACTGGATGAAGCTGGAGACACTTAAGCAATCCAAAGCATCAAATTGGAGCAGCTAACAACCACAGCAATTAAAACACAAAGGGCTAAAGGTTAATTTTTTTTTACATTTCCACCATTGCAAAAGATTAACCTCTAACTTTGCACTGAGGAAACCAATATTCCGACAATTAAATGCATGTTTAAAACAATTTTCTAACTATTGCTAAATTGATAATAAAGAAAGTTACAAGGATTTCTCTCCAAGAATTCTTACCCTCCCCCGAACAGTTACAGTGCATTTAAATTGCACCCCTTTTGTAATGTTGTTGGAAACCAAGAACAGTACCTGTTAAACATATGGAAACCTAGAAACTTTTACAAAAAAAGGCTATTCCCCTACAAAATCAATTAAAGCATGGCCTTCCTAAATGTAGCCAATTTACGCCTTCCCTTCACAGCTTTATTCATTGAACAATCTGAGCTCAAAGCCTTTTCAAACTTGCACGCTGATTAAAATCTAATGTTTATGTCCTAACATCAATTACATCTCTTGTGTGTGCTTGCTCTGGCTGCTTCACTTACTCAATTTCTCGCCCCCACCCCCTCTCCAACGTCTCTAAAGGGATGCCCTTGGTGGTTAATGCGCCCACTGGGGGAGGTCACTCACAAGACGCTTGGTGGCCAGTCACAGACACGTTCAACAGTCAGTCTATTCTTCCGCCTGACAGGGATGCAATGTGAAACCGACTGCAATGGTACTTGATGAAAATTGTAAAGCAATTAATCAAATCACTAAAAAGACAGCAATGACACTGCCCAGCACTGGAGAATTATCCATCAATTTTTTTTTATCATGGTAATATGGCGAAGAGAAGTAACGATTTATCTTCCAGCTCCTGCCTTCACCCAACATAGAAAGCACTTGACGTTTCTATTGCCTCCATGCCTTTTCAGGATTCTTTCAGCTGGTCAGAGCCACTGAAAAGGCAATGCCGGACATCAACTTTAGAGACTGGGAGATAGAGTGATCCTGAAAAGACCCATGAAACATTGGTTATGCAGTCGGATTTCAATTGCAGTCTGTCCAAAGAAGGACAAGGGTAGGGGGTGGGGGTGGGGCTGGGGGTTGTTGGAGAGAGGAGAGATTCACACAAGATCATGAACCGAAACCTCAACCACCAACAATTAATGTCACATTAGCTTCAGTATATTGTAAGTCACATTAAGCTAAAGATGTGAACAATGAGGCACTGGGTTTTCAAAGCGTGTGCTTCTGCACTGGCCCTGTTCTCACAACCACTATATAGTCAAATGAACTGGTCTTTTTTTATGTGGGTTTTGTAGGGTGGAGGGGAGGTGGGGGGGAAAGAGAACCAATTTTGGGCGACTGGAGTCACGTTTCATCTTAAAAACAGCTCCATTCAGCCATCACTAGTTTAGTTAAAACAGGTCAAGGGTTGTGTCAGAAATTTAAGCCACTTCATTATTCTCTTCATGAAAATGTAAAGGAGTCCTGCAAAGTTTAACTCTCCAAAAGAACAAACAGGCTTCAAAGATTTCTCAGACTTTACAAAGGAGAAATATGCCTTTCATATTTCTAAGTCTTTTGGACACTTTCTTTGCTTTTTGCTGTAAATCAGAAAACTAATTCAATCATTGATAATAAAAGTTGAACATTTTAGAGAGCTAATGCATTTGGCACCTAAAGACAGTATAGATCTGGTAAGGATAGCACATTGGGCATTTCCTGACATTAAGAGAATAAAACCGGTTGTTTTACAAAATGTAACAAAAATGGATACCTATTAAGTACCAGTTTAATTTTCAAATTACTGCATCAGTTTTGGCTGGAACTCAACTGGTGATTTTATTCTGTTTTGTGAACTAGTCATTCAGTACACAATATGCACTTGTTCACAATTCGCAATGGATTTCCATTTCATAAAACCTTAAACCCCAAGAAGCCGTTTCAAATGCATTCTCACCAGGCTCATTTAGACAATTGATAACCAGTGCTTTTATTGTGGACAAAAAGGTGTCAGTACGCATATTGCTCCTTGCTCTGGCGTCTAAGGCGAATCGTCGCCCCATAAGCTGCTTAAGCTGTTTAAGGACTCGACCGCCTAATTGAATTAATGGTTATTTTAAACGTTTTTTTATAATTTAAAATTGAAGAACATACATTTTAAAAAAAATTGAAAATCTAGTTTTAGCATTTTAGAGGTATTGGTACACCATAAAAGTACCATCACAAAAAAAAACACTTGATCATTTTCAAAGCGAGAATTATTTTTAACTAATCTGCAGTGGTATTTAGGTTTAGGTTTATGAGTCAGGTGTACAAATATATAATGAAAAGTTTTGCTTTGCATGCTAATCAAAAAAGATAATACTATACATAAATACATTAAAATCAAACTCAAGAATAATAGGCAGAGTGAAGGAGATGATACTGAGCGCAGAATATAGTTCTCAGCATTATCGCGCACCAGTTCCATGGACAAAGTCCAGTGTCCGCAATGGGGTAGAATCGAATCGGGCAGGGTTACTCCTTTGCTTTAAAAATTCTGTTTACTTCTTTGCTGTGCTGACATGATTTGGAAATGATTTACCTTCTGGCTCTTGCCTTCATTTAGCATGAACTTGACATTTCTGTTGCCCTATTACCTTTCAGAACACACTTTAGGATTAAACAGCTATGTATTTCTACTATCAACAAAATAAGTTGCATTTATTCTGCTTTACAATGAAGAAATCTTTATGCCTGTTACGCGAACACTGTTCAATGCCTGCAATGAGGGAGGTTGGAAAGTTGGGACTGTACCCGTGATAGCTGAGGGGAAGAAGCTGTAACTGAATCTGGTGGAAGAAGCTTTCAAGCTTCTGTCTTTCCGCCCCATTTTTTTTAATCTTCAGGAGTGGAGTGGACTGGGGGTGGAAGGGTCCTTAGCTGGCAATCCATATTTATTACTCATCCCTAACTGCTCGTGAATTGGTGATGGTGAACCACTTTTTTGTTCCATTGCAATACCCCTCGTGAAGGTGCTCCCACAGTGGTGTTGGTTAGGGACTTGCTGAATGTAGATGCAGAGCTCAAGATCCAGTGATGTATTTCCAGTTCAGGACGATATGCAACATGGAGCGACAACCTGAAGGTGATGTTCAGATGGACCCACTATCCTTGTTTTGGTAGCAGGCGTCTTGGGTTTGGAAGGTGTTATTAGAGTAGCCTTGGCAAATAAATGCAAAACATTTTGTAAATGGTATAGACTGCAGACACCACGTGCGACTGGTGGAAAGGCACTAATGGTTAGAGTGGTTGATGGGATATTAACCAAGTGGGCTGCTCTTTTTAAGGTTGCATGAGCTTCTGAGCATTGCTAAAGTATGAGTCACACTCTTGACAGGGCTTGTATGTGCACAGGCTTCAGGGATATCACTTGCAAACTTCAAATCCAGGAAACTTCATTAAGGAACAAGGAACTGCAGATGCTGGATTACAAACAAAAGATTCAAAGTCTTGGGGTAACTCAGCGGGTTGGAAAGCATTTCTGGAGAACATGGATAGGTAATGTTCCAAGGACCTCTCTTTAGACTAAAAGGCCCAGACACAAAACGTTATATTTCTGGGAAACAGAATAACATTCCCAAATACAATTTGACCATACAAGAACTTTCAGTCAAAGGTTTTCCCTCAGTGAGGGCCTTAAATAAAATGGCAATATTTTAACTTCACTCCTAACAATGATACTTCAGCAGCTCAAAGGCAATCTCAATGGCATGCCTTGAATACATCAAGAAATGAGATAACATTTCTTCATGTTAACATGGATGGTGAATCTGTGGAAATCTTAGCCACGAGGCTGTGGAGGCCATCAGTGGATATCTTTTACGGCAGAGATGGATAGATTCTTGATTAGTACAGGTGTCAGAGATTATGGGGAGAAGGCAGGAGAATGGCGTTGTGAGGAAGAGATAGATCAGCCATGATTGAAAGGTGGAGTAGAGTTGATGGGCCAAATGGCCTAATTCTGCTCCTATCACTTCTGCCATTCAAAATGGACACTGGGCATAATTGGAAAAAAAGCTTCATACTTGTCAGACGCTTCTGAGATTTGATCAGTACCCTTAAGCTACTTGTAGAACTATCTATGAAAATGCATTAGGGTTTCCAACTAACATGTCCTGACCATGAACAGATGCCAATGCAAGTGGTCTGCGCTATTTACAAAATGCTCTGCATTTATTTACCAAGGCTGCTCCTGCAACAGTGGTAATTCACTGGAATTAAAAGGAATGACAGATCCCTTCTCAAAAATAGCACTAAATGCTTTGACTTATTTGGATTTCCTACAGTAAAACACTTCCATTGTTACACAGTCATCACCAGTGCAGTGCGAAGCTTTGTGTTAAATTATTCAGTTAAATTGTCATACCTCTTCCAATTACTAAGCCACATTTATCAGCGGGTATTGTGTACGTTATCTCCTGCAATCCACCTGGAGGTCCCACATTCCAGTCACTACGACCCCTACCCCGTCCTCTTCCAGGACCACCAAAGCCAGATTGACCATCTCTCTCCTGGAAGAACGAGAAGTTATTAAACAGAGCAGTGCAGAAATATACAAAGGTTTGTCAATACTTGCATCCCAATACCAAATAGCCAAAAATAAAAAGCATTACACAAAATAAATATGCGGACTCCTTATCTTCGGGTGGACGGTTAGTTTAATGTAACTTTACAAGAATCTACTCAGAGTTAGCATAGTTTAATTTAGTGTAGAAAAAAATCATGGAGCTGTGCAAGGACACTCCATCTAATGGAATTAAACTAGTATTGCAAGGTGTCAATTTACAGGTCCAATAAGATTTCCAACATTTCAGTGGACCCTACTATGTCCATTAGAATTCACCATGATTTAATAAACTACTCAGACCTGATAAGCAAATAGAAATGGGGCAGAGCATCTTTCTTCTTTACCAACATTTTACTGATATTCGAGTGTGCAGTACTGCAAGATCGAACAAGCAATCCAGATCATGAGGTTTACAGAACAGGAAATCATGTCATAATTCAGTCCAAATTTTTGAGTTGTATATTTTGTCCTTCAATGCATTTAATGCTACTCATCAATACAAAATATTGAAAACATTGAGATGATCTGGTTGAAACATAGGGATTAGTGTATCTAATCCTCACTGAGGCTTAGAAAAAGTACATGAATTTATTTATTCATTTTTATCCTATTAACTGTAATCACCATTAAAACAAAATATGCCGAAAACTGCCATGGCAACTAGATTAGTTTGCCTATGTTATTTGATACAAATGAGGGAAAAACCTGTGGGTAATGCATGTATGGACCCCAGTACCTTTAATGCAATCAATCAAGGTGCAGGGAAAAGACAATAATTGATGCAAAATTAGACAAAGCAGGAATTGAATAAGAATAACAATGAACAGATATGGTGCAACATGTTTGCAAACATATTCTTGCTTAAACCATCTCATTTGATTAGAACATAGAATAGTAAAGCACAGGAACAGTCTCTGCAGCCTACAACATGTGTGCTGAACATGATGCCAAGACCAAATCTTTTTGCCAGCACAATCCATATCCAGGTGCCCAACCAAGAGTCTGTTAAATGCCACTAACATATCTGCCTCAACTGCCGCCCCCCACAGCGCATTCCAGGAATTTACAACCCTTTGTGAAAGAAAAAAAAAACTTGCCATGTACATCCCCTTTAATCTTTGCTCACCACCTTAACACTGTGCCCTCTAGTATTTGAATTTTCCATCCTGGGAAAAGGGTTCTGACGATTCAAATCCATCTGATTATAGGACGGATCTCTAATTTCTTGAAACAGTGCTGATCATAGAAACCACTAGCATAAGGCACTAACTCTGAAAATAAGTTATTTTAAAGTTGCCAATCTTTTATGCTGTTCATTAACCTTTTTCGTAGAAAGTACTGATCTAACGAGCAGAAACGAATAGAAATTCCCACCCTGTTTTTTTCTTTGCATAATATTATAACTTGGGTCTGTTTCCTCACCTGGGCAGTGTGAATAAGTTCATTAATCATATGAGCAGCATGTTGACACCTATCTGGAGGTCCCATCACCTGAGCAATTCTGTCTGGCATAACACCGTCGTCTAGAAAAAGAAACAAGATGGTGAGAGATGCACAGTAAGACGCGGTGCTCTTACAAACACATGGGCTGGATGAAATATCATTAAAGGATAGAATCGTGCTTCTCCTGAGCAAGAATAACATATACTTTAGCTTAATGAACAGCATCTTTTAATCTGCATTAAAAAAATAAACACAAGACTCAACAAAATGTGCTGCCTCAATTTTCTTGCAAAGCAACAGATCCAAGGTTCTTCCATTAATAAAGACACTGGCCAGTATAACAGATTATTTTTTATTCATTCAAGTGACGTGGGGTTTGCAGGATGGGCATTACATTGTCAATTCCTAACTGCCTTTAAGGTGGTGAATTGCCTTCTTGGATCGATGCAGTCCTTGAGGTGTAGGTATATCCATGATGTTGCAAGGGTAGGTTTGGACCCACCTTTGGCAAAGGAATGGCGATACATTTCCAAATCACAGTGACTCTTAGCAAAGGCTGGTCCGGAGGGTTGGATCAAATGGGATCCAGAACAAATTAGCCAACTGGATATAAAATTACCAGAAGGTAAGAAACACTAAAATTGGTTGTATGGTGACAGTGAATGTTATCTACACTTACAATGGGATCTTGGGGCCAATGGGCTGAGGAATGACAGGTGGAGTTTACTTCAGGTAAGTGTAAAGTGTTGGATTTTGTAACAGTGCTGAGGAAACAGAGAGATCTAGGTGTGCAGGTACATGGTTCCATAAATGTGGTGACACAGTTGGACAGAGAAAAGACAAGAGTTGACACACCTGCCTTCATCAAGATATTGAGTAGAGGAGTTGGGATGTCATAATAATGAAGGAATTGAGAATCCTCACCGATCCAGATAATTTAACAAATCTACAATGAGAGTAGCGCTAAATTTAAAAATGAACAGACCTCTTTGGAAAACTGATTCACTGTCAGTCCAATCCATACTTCCTCACCTGGTTTAAACTGAATTCTGACACCAGCATCATTTTGAATCTTTTTTATCATTTCACCATTTCTTCCTATTACGATACCAACAGCAAACCTAGGTACAGCAACCTAGGAGAAAGGACAAAGTCTTAATTCAATATGCACCTAAATACACAATAACACCCAAGCCCAATTCTGTCTCAATGCTTTCTTGCAGAATGGGCAACTGTTTGGGTTCACATGGGAGTTGTATTAATTTTCCATTACCCTTTTCAAGCTGCCAAATAGGTGCTGGTGACCAGGGCTCAGGTTAGAGACTAGGATTTACATCAAGTGCCTCTCGATTTGGATAATTTAATTATAATGCTGAAAATACATTGTGGAATTTACAATATTTGGCTAATAGACAAAAACAACTCTTAAGTCTTTATTAGTAGGATCTGGACCATCTTTGGGGCAGCTTAGATGTGCAGCTGGTAAAGCTGCTGCCTTCCAGCACTGGAAACCAGGTTCAATCCAGACCTCAGATGTTATCTGAGTGGAGTTTGCATGTTCGCCCTGTGGGTTTCCTCCTACATCCCATAGACATGCGGGTTTGTAGGTTAATTGACCTCTATATTGGCGGTAGTGTGTAGGGAATGGATAGGAACCTGGGATGACATAGACCTTGTATGAACAGGTTATCAAAGATTGGCATGGACTAGGTGTGCCGAAAGGCCTATTTCATGGCAGTTTCTTTCAATCAATTCAATCCCCATCTTGTAGCGTATTTAAATTCATATGGGTCAGGCCAATCCAGTGTTTTTTCCTGAAATTATCAAAATTGACAGGTACTTGGAGAAATTAATCCTTTTCACTGCTGCCTACAGACAGATACGTCCATGGCAATAAACCAGGAGCAAGTGCAGTGGGGTTAACCAGGCATTTCAAGACATGAATGAATTTACCAACATGCAAAATCATAGTCATGTCAATATTTAAAGAGCTTTCATAATGGGATATCCAGTACACAAGTTTCATGGTGTATGATACAATCTAAATGCAGTGAAATGAACGAATACTGAAATCTGTCATAAACCTTGTAACGTAAATTCACAATTAAAGCAGTACTTACATCTATACTATTTCCACCCAATCTGGAGCCAAATTCATTCCGCCTGAAATCACCTTGATCTTTATCTCTAATTATTTCCAAGACCATCTCTTTAGCTTGCTGAATGTGCGGCAGTAAGGGAAGGTGGGGAGATTAAAAGATAGCGTTATTATTGGAGGACAAATCATTTGCCCATATACTTTGCATGCTGAAAAATCCACACAGAGCAAACATCCATTGTAAAATATAACACGAAGGCATAAAAATGAAACATTGCATCAATATTAAATAACAAAAATTCAAAGCTACGAGGATTCTACATTTGTAATGCAAGTACAGCATTCTCTTTATGTGTAGGAAAGAACTGCAGATGCTGGTTTAAATGGAAGGCAGACACAATATGCTGGAGCAGCATCTTTGGGGGGAAGAAATGGGTGACATTTCGGGTCGAGACCCTTCATCAGACTGATGTCAGGGGAGGGGGCGGGACAGAGATAGAATGTAGTCGGAGACACAGGCATGATATTCACCTCCAGAACAAAAGTAGGAAGTATTGGCCAGGGGTTCAGGGGGCTCCTGTATTTTCAATAAATTGAAAGTGATTCCCAAGCTTTCTGCTGGTAGTTTACATAACAGAAGCTTAGACATTTTCTAACACATAACCAGTAAAATAACCTACAAAAGATAAATATTTCATGAAATAAATGACTTCATACAGCTAAAAAAAATCTTTACAAAAAACATTACCCAAAATGTCTCTTTGCCTAGCACAGAAAAGGCGATTTTGGCCGTAGCCATCTTCAGTAAGGGAAGCTGGCCGGTGATTGGCCGCAATGCCTCTTGGAGACTGCATCTGATTGGCTGCCGAGTGACCGGCGCATTATGTGATTGGACACAACGCCCTTGGAGACAGCAGCTAATTGGACGGGAGGAGACCGATTTGTTGATTGTATGGGAATTTTAAGGGAAGCTGGTCGGTGACTGGACGCAACCCCCTTAGAGACAGCGGTTGATTGGTCGCCAAATAATCGGGCACAAAAAATTGACAAATAGGAAAACAAAAAAATCGGAATTCCGATTTAAATCGGAAGAATAGCATGCCTGGAGACAGTAAGATTAGTGGGACAACTGGGAAGGGGAGGGGATGGAGAGAGAAAGCAAGGGCTATCTGAAGTTAGAGAAGTCAATGTTCATACAGCTGGGTATTTTGACAGTCGGTTGAAAGAGAGGAAAATGGGATCATGTCAGATAGAGTTAAGGTCTGAATCAGTCTGAAGAGGGGTTTCAGCCCGAAACGTTGCCTATTTCTTTTGCTCCATAGATGCTGCCGCACCCGCTGAGTTTCTCCAACATTTTCGTCTACCACAAATAGAATTAAAGAAGCACCAGCACAAAGAGACGGGCAAAATAGGATGTTTCTCTGCTGTAAACCAAGAGTCAATGTACCTTAAAATGATTTAATAGGATGCAGGTTCTGTACCCAAGGCAATCAATTATCCATTCTTGAAGCACCTTTTTCTCACAATCACAATCATACTTTTTTGCCAAGTGTGTTTTGCAACATACGAGGAATTTGATTTGCCATACAGTCATACTAATAAAAAAGCAACAGAGGAGGGGGCAGGGCAAAGATGTGTCAAGGACATTATGACCTTTTGTGCGAGTCTCTTTCAAAAAAAATACAGCATTATCTAAAGAGGGATTTAATCAAATTGACCTCACACAAGGGAAAGTGATACATTTGAAATTCATGATGATTAACCTATGATGAGCATTTGTCAGCACTGGGCCTGTACTCGCTGGAGTTTAGAAGAATGAAGGGGGGTGGGGGGGGGCAGGAACATTGTTGAAACATACAGAATAGTGAAAGGCTTGGATAGAGTGGACGTGGAGAGTATGTGTCCACTGGTGGAAGAGTCTAGGACTGGAGGTCATAACCTCAGAATTAAAGAACGTTCTTTTAGGAAGGTGATGAGGAGAAATTTATTTAGTCAGGGGGTGGTGAATCTGTGGAATTCTTTGCCACAGAAGGTTGTGGAGGCCGTCAGAGTTAGATAGATTCTTGATTTGTATGGGTGTCAGAGGTTATGGGGAGAAGGCAGGAGAGTGGGGTTAGGAGGGAGAGATAGATCAGCCATGATTGAATGGCGGAGTAGACGATGAGCTGAATTGCCTAATTCTACTCCTATCACTTATGATCTTATGCAACAGTCACAAGGAAACCATGCTAAGAAAATCCCACGTCTATTTTCCTGGGCCTTTTAGCTCAAGACCAGCTTTTGAAAAGACATTCTATTCCATAACCTAGTAGGGTTCCTTTGGATGCAAGCATGGAAGAGTGCAAAGAAAAATCAGGAAAATAATTTAAGCAGATTATATTTTTGTGCTTGAAGTTATTTTTTCAAGTGTTGAATATCTGTGGCCCAGCTTTTTTTTGGTGTATTTCAGATTATGTTTCAATTTAAAAAAATGCAAACTTATTTTTTCTATTCACAATAAAGGTGAAATTATTTCTAATCTGCTAGAACCCAAATCAAAACTGTCAATTTGCCAAAGGCAAATATGGTGAAACAGCAAATTAAAAATGGCACCGGTGATGAAACTGAAATGACTATACGCCGAACACTTGTGCACAAGAGCTTTGGGATTCAATTAAGTAAACAATTTTAAAGCATGCCAAAGTGCAGTGGAACAAATTAAACTATAGTCATGCACGAATCAGCTCTTTCACAGCCTCAGCTAGATACGAAGGTCCAACTCACTTGCACTTTGTAGGGATCGCCTGTAATCCTCAGTGGTTTATCTGCACCTGTGGGAAGTGGTCCATCCTGAATCATGATCATTTTTACACCAGTTCTCTCCTGAAAAACAAAGCGTATTACTTCTACACACACGGGCCAAACATTCCTAACGTTTTCAGCATTACGATTATTCCTGCTACCAAGATACAGATGTTTCTCTGTCTTTCTGATGAGGGTTTGAAGCACCAAACGATAGAAATCGAATATTTTAAGGAATTATCAGAGTTAAACAGGTGGGGGACACTGCAACCCAAGTTCTGAAATAATGACACTTCATGCTTTGAAAGGTCAACTATTAGTAATTACTTCCACTGAGAGACAAGGATATCTTCAAATCAGCCAAAAACCAAGGCCAAGTCTACACTTAAATTTCCTCTGAAACTTCTAAATTTCACAATCCTTATTGCACCGATGCAAAAAAATCCACATCGGAAAAATGGTTTTCATTTCACAGCTTCGCCATGCACCAATAGTCAACTTTAAATCCTTTGAAGGAAGATAAAAGACTGCACAGTAAAGAAACAATTTTGCATACATTACCAAGCTAATCTAGTGAAATAATTTTAATGCCTGCAACAGCATGGAATGCCGAGTCATCATATAATTGCTATGTCTGCTTATAGGAGAAAATGCATTTTTTCCCTTTTTATCAGGCTAACTTAGCATTAAAGAATCAAACTTTCTCAGTCAAATTTTCTCAGATTTGAATTTTGATAAATGTTATTCTGAGATGTGTCACTTTACAAAATGGGCTTCACATGAATTTGTGACAGCATGCCAATGTGCCCTGTGCTAAATGTCTGGATGCAATTCAAAAGTCCGGCCACTCAATTGTTGGGCTAACAAGACTCTCAAATTGAGACACTGTTGTATTTGAAGATGCGATTAAAAATTAAGCCACCAAGTTGTCTCAGGTCTCTTACCTGCAGTTGTTTAATGGTTTCTCCTCCTTTCCCTATGACAAGGCCCACTTTGCTAGCTGGGATTTGTATTTCTTGTATAGCACTGTTAGAACTATCAATGTCATTGTGAAAGCCAGGTCCATTCCGACATCGATCCACAATCTGTCCTAAGAGTCTTTTTGCTTCTCTGATTTAAAAAAAAAAAAAAACAATAGTTACTGGCCAGTCTTGGTTGTATACAACTAGAATTAAAGCACGTCAACTTTTAATTATATCATGCAAAAATATTCAAAATATCAGATTGATCTAATTATTATAAGCATTTAGTTATGTTGCTACCTAGTTTCAAACAAATCTTCACAAACTTCTTAAATAGGATACATAAGAGAATTCAATACATGTCAGGCAGATACTTTCATGAACTCAATTTTATGGGATGGAATTGAGCTCTTGCTTTTGAACAAGACCAATATGAAGTTTGATTCTCAATTCCAATGATCCTAAAAAGGAAGACTGAATGCAGCCTGGTGTTTTTAAATGTTATGGTCAAGGAGAAGCCACAAGACATTTATTGACGCAAATCTACACAATAACTGAAATCTTTATCATCCAGTGTGTAGGAATCTGAAGTGGAGAATGACTCGCATAAAATAAGGCTCTGAACCATTGGCATATTTCCAGCTGTTTTTCTCAAATTATACTAGAAACGAGCAGAAAATTGGGAGAGTGGAACATTTTCCAAAGCAAAACCTTGAAATGTGTTTAATTACACACTAGCTTTCTTCTAAAAATCAATACACTGCCCAACCAGGGATACCCTTGTTACCCTTATATCACGGATATTAGCACCAACAAGTTATTTTGTGATGGCGCAGTTAAAAAGTTAAATATTATTTTCTTTTCCAGCACTGCAACACGTATGTTTATGAATTGTGCTCACGAGAAATTTTTTTGCCCACAAGGAAGAAAAGCACTGGTATCAACCATGTAACCACTCTGAACATTTGAACATTTTCCTGTATTGGAGTATTAGCCTGGTAAGGAGATAGATTGAGCTCTGCCTGCTCTTGGGATCTCACGATGCATGGTTCGGCAGTACAATAGCTGACCAACTTTTATTTTCTGTTTATATTTGGTTAATTATTATTGGTGAAACAATCTAGCAATGGGCATTTGCCTTCGTTTTTCAACAGTAGATAAACCTTCTAATCCTCACGGGTTAGCTGGTAACTGTGACTGTATGCACCGGTAGGGCATTCCGGCACCTTTACACCTTTAGTGTATATTAATTTAATGAAATGTTTGATTTTTAAAGTGTTGCTTTTATCCTTTTATTTAAAGTAGAAATTGATTGGTCCAAAATTAAAACAGACGGTGGGGGTACTCCACTTGGAAAAAAACCGTTAATAAATGTAACTTCATTTTTAATTGATGTGTGTACTGCAGAACATGATTAATTTGAACATTTTTTTAACTTTTGATGACATAAATTTAAGAATGGATATAAAAAGGGGAGTGCACATGGAAGTACAAATTACATACCCGTCAACAATTATTTGACTATATCAAACAGTCAGGTGAAGAGAAGACAAAGATACTTACTCAATGCTCTCTGGGGAGCCTGTTAACGTGCAGGACCTCTCTGGAAGACCTCCGCTATCTTGGCAGGTGCAAAATAAAGGTCAAACCAAACAAAAATTAGGGTTCCAATTACCATAGAATTGCTGCAGATGTACTTAAATGCTTTTGTACAGTAAACAGTAAAAGATGAGATGTGACTTTCTAAAAATAGATCAAAAATGAAAACGCTGCATCAAAGATTATTGGGGGAAAATAAAAGCTCATGGCACAAGAATCAAAATACCGATGTGGACAGTGACGGAGATAGAAGACAGGCACTAATAGGAAAGAGAAGGCATTTTCTGATGGTATGTAATACTCTGCTACTCCTGGAATCTCAACTTTGCCAATTTATACAAATGACTTAGATGAAGTTTGGTAGAAAAGTCTGTTGTGAAGAGGATCCAAGAGGCTACAAAGGGATACTAAATGAATGGGCAAAGATCTGACAATTGGGGCATAATGTAGGAAAATGTCAAACCATCCACTTTGACAGGGAAAATATAATTTCCAATTATAAGGTAGTGGTGAGCACAGGTTTGAAGTATCTGGTCTCCTTATTTAAGGAGGAATGTTAATGTATTGTTAGTTCAGCAAAGGTGTATTAGACAAATATGTGAGAAAAGGCTGTCTTATGAGGAGAGGTTGGACAGGCTCTATTAGCACAGCGATTGGTGTAAATGGATGCTTTTTGGTCAGTTGAGTCTCAGAAGCCAAAGGGTCTGTTTCTATGCTGCAAAAATTTAGAAGAATGAGGGATATCTCGACTGAAGCACAAGGCCCCGAATGGTCTTGACACGGTGAGTGTGGAGAGGATGTCAGAGAATATAAAACTACGGTTCTACATTTACAAATTATGAATCTCCCATTTGTAAGCAAAATTAGGTGATTTTTTTCCAGCACTTGGAAAGAGTTCAGGTTGAATGTCTTTGGAACTCTGTTCAAGACTGGTTGTGGCCGAGTCCTTCAGTATATTTAACGTGAATGGTGACAGCTTCTTGAGAAGAAAAGATGACCAGTAGTCATGCAGAAATGTAGCGGTGAGGTTGTAAGGCGGCGATAACTTTGAAGAACAGAGCAACTTGCAGGAGATAAATAGCCCTCCCATACTCCTAATCTGTATATTTATTTACTAAAAAAAAGCTTACCAGGTGCAATCTGTATTTTACAGCCAGATTCCATTTGTATTCGAGATATCTGTTCTCCTCCCCTGCCAATTACTGCAAAGAGTAGTAGCAATAATCCAAGTCAATAGGATGACAAGAACTTTAAAGCTAACTTAATGAAACTTCTACTTTCAATCATTATCTTGTCAAATGATGCTTATAACTTCCAACTATGCAATTCACAAGAGATTCCCATTCAAAATTTAAAAAAACTAGAGAATAAGTTAGTGCGACAGGATCATCAGCTATGCTTTACATAAAAAATGTATACCTGTGTTTGAATACAATTTATTGCATTTAATTAACAAACCATTTACACGACAAAAGTTTCATACTTACTGAATCCAACCATTTTATCAGGCACTTTATATTCTTCAGACATTATAGTCCTGAAAGAAGAATTTGACAAGTGGTGTTTACAAAATCAGAGGATAATATTCTGGTTTATGTGCACACTTTTGTACCAATACAATGATCCCTCTTTGACAGGATTATACAGTGCCCTCCATAATGTTTGGGACAAAGACCCATCATTTATTTATTTGCCTCTATACTCCACAATTTGAGATTTGTACTAGAAAGGAAAAAAAAAAAAATCACATGTTGTTAAAGTGCACATTGTCAGATTTTAATAAAGGACATTTTTATCCATTTTGGTTTCACCATGTAGAAATTACAGCAGTGTTTATACATAGTCCCCCCATTTCAGGGCACCATAATGTTTGGGACACAGCGATGTCATGTGAATGAACGTAGTCATGTTTAGTATTTTGTTGCATATCCTTTGCATGCAATGACCGCTTGAAGTCTGCGATTCATGGACATCACCAGTTGCTGGGTGTCTTCTCTGGTGATGCTCTGTCAGGCCTGTATTGTAGCCATCTTTAGCTTATGCTTGTTTTAAGGGCTAGTTCCCTTCAGTTTTATCTTCAGCATATAAAAGGCATGCTCAATTGGGTTCAGATCGGGTAATTGACTTGGCCATTCAAGAATTTACAATTTTTTAGATGTGAAAAACTCCTTTGTTGCTTTAGCAGTATGTTTGGGATCACTGTCTTGCTGTAGAATGAACCGCCAGCCAATGAGTTTTGAGGCATTTGTTTGAGTGAGCAGATAGGATGTGTCTATACACTTCAGAGTTCATTATGCTACTACCATCAGCAGTTGTATCATCAATGAAACATTATGGAGGACACTGTATTTACATAGTTCAAGCATACGAAAACCAACCACTTCTAGAGCTGTTCAACTACTTTTTTTTTTTAAGTTAAGGCAACAATACAGTTCCTTCCTTCACAGTTTATAAGCACCCAACGCAAGTACAGCCTGTACATACAAACGGAGATCTGGAAGACCAGGAGGGTGGGCTTGCCTGTTGCTGCAAAGTGCAGACATCTGTTGATGTGCAGGAACTTGGTTTTATAGCGCATTTCCAATTTGAGTGTTATGAACAGTTCCCAGGATCAAAATCCCGCCCTAACATTGGCAGAAGCTGCTTTGTTCCAACCATCACCTGAGTTGGTTTTGGCAGCCCTGGGTATTGTTAATTGTGGTGAAGAGAGAAGTCAGGCGTGCCTTCTCTCTTCCCAAGCACCCACCAGCTTTTTTCTGGTCAACTAAAGGACATTGTGTCCTTTTGTGTATTAACCAGAATCTGCAGTTCTTTGCTTCTCTACACTATATCTTCACTTTCTGGTAACAGCATGATATTATGAAACCTTTGATGGCAGCCACAAGCAAACATACAGTGCAAATATTATAAGCAGTACAACAAAGCACAAAGGTCAATACAAAAATCATATTGGAGGATCTTTTGATACAAGTGTAAGCACACACTGTACCTCCATGTTAATTATGCATGCATTATGTATTGGCATGATACTGATTATGTAGTCACACATTCTACTAAGAATGTACACAATAAAAAAGCAAACCACAAAACAGGATCATTTATCTTAGCATCTGATAATTATTCTAGAGTACCTTTAAGATGTACAAACCAAAATGCATAAAGGCTAGAAAATAAATAATAATTACCTTTGATGCACCATTCCGAGTTGATTCACTACTGGAAAGAGAGAAAGTAGAGTTAGTCAGAAAGCACAAATAAACATCGGTCTCCATAGGTTGATTCACAAACAGGTTCACACACACACACAAGTGCCTTCCTCCTTAGACTTAAAATTCCTCCTTAAACTGAAGAAGGGTTTTGGCCTGAAACGTTGCCTATTTCCTTCGGTCCATAGATGCTGCTGCACCCGCTGAGTTTCTCCAGCATTTTTGTGTACCTTCGATTTGTCAGCATCTTCAGTTCCTTCTTAAACACTATTTAAAATACCTGCTTTGTTACTGGAAGGTGCAAGACTCACTGTCACCAGGAACTAAGTTGGTAGCTTGACGAAAGAAAACAGGGGCTGGAAGATTATTTGGAGGCTGTTTTTAACTGTTTAACTTGTTTTCTATGGCATAAATCAAGAATTTATTGAAATGTAGGAACATGAGAAATTTGCAGATAATTTGCAATTGCTTTCCCACAATTCCTACTTTTCAATGCAACAATCCTTCTCGTGGATTTATATAAATCAGGAACATAGTCAGCACTAAGTCACTCTAGTGTGGCTCCACTAAAGTAAATCAACTCAGCCACATATAATGCTTTGAAATCGTAAGTCTCATTAGGTCAGGAACTCTTGCATCCACTCTGGTACTGTAGGTCTCGGATTGGCTGGCAAGTTTATTTGGGATCCGCAGACTACCACAGATGGGGCAGATGAAAGGAGGGGTGGAAATATTGTTGAGAATGCTGTGCACTATTTCTGCTACATTTGTGCAGCCTCTGTATTCTCCCTTCACAGATATGCACAGTATTTGGTGCCTTCTTGGACACACCCTCTCCTTTTTCAAGAAGATAGTGAGAATGCCCGTGGAATGTTTTCTCTATCCTGGAAGTCTCATGCACTGATGGAGCTCAAAGTTAATAAATTTATTTGGAGCTTGTTGTCAGGCACATAGTGGAGGCCTATCTATCGCATTAAGCTGCGAATGGATTGGGTTCCTCATTGCTGGGCAGACTGGCATTAGAGTGAATATAACCATTAGTTCTCTTCCCATTAAGAGATTTGTAATATTTAGCAGGTAGTGTAGATGGTACTCGGGTTTTGAGGTCTGGTGTCCATGGCTTCTAAATAGTCAGCAAAGAACATTGCTACTTCAGTAGACTATCCCCTACTCCCAATTCCTCTGTCTACGCCACATTTGCACCCAGGATGAGGTGTTCCATACCAGGGCATCGGAGATGTCCTCATTCTTTAGGAAACGGGGGTTCCCCGCTTCCATTATAGATGAGGCTCTCACTAGGTTCTCCTTGATATCCCGCTGCTCCGCTCTTGCTCCCTGTCTCCCCTTGTCCTCACCTTCCCACTATCCGCCGTCGCGCACAGCATATAATCCTCCAACATTTTTGCCACCTCCAACGGAATCCCACTACTGGCCACATCTTCCCATCTTCACCCCTTTCTGCTTTCCGCAGAGATCGTTCCCTCCGAAACTCCCTGGTCAACTCGTCCCTTCCCACCCAAACCACCCCCGCCCCAGGTACTTTACCCTGCAACCGCAGGAGATGCAACACCTGTCCCTTTACCTCCCCCCTCGACTCCATCCAAGGACCCAAACAATCTTTCCAGGTGAGGCAGAGGTTCACTTGCACCTCCTCCAACCTCATCTACTGTATCCACTGTTCTGGGTGTCAACTTCTCAACATCGGCGATACCAAGCGCAGGCTCGGCTATCGTTGTGCTGAACACCTTAGTTGTCCGTCTTAACCCATCTGATCTCTCGGTGGCTCAGCACTTCAACTCCCCCTCCCATTCTGCCCTGGGCCTCCTCCATTGTCAGAGTGAGGCCCAGCACCTCATATTTTGCTCAGGTAGTTTACACCCCAGCGGTATGAACATTGACATCTCTAACTTCAGATAGCCCTTGCTTTCCCTCTCTATCCCCTCCCCCTTCCCAGTTCTCCCACTAGTCTTACTGTCTCAACTACATTCTATCTTTGTCCCGCCCCCTCCCCTGACATCAGTCTGAAGAAGGGTCTCGACCCGAAATGCCACCCATTCCTTCTCTCCAGAGATGCTTCCCGACCCGCTGAGTTACTCCAGCATTTTGTGCCTATCATTGCTACTTCAGTGATGAGCTTCATACTAGGTGTGAGGTTGGAACATTTCTTCATTCAGCTAAAGTCTGTGCTGGTGCATGGAAGTGATGAAGGTTTTAATATTCCGGTAAGCCTTCATCAAGAACTGCCGTCCAGGATAAGGTAAATTATCCAGGTTTTCCCAGGGTCTCATCATAGATTTAGAATGTCATGGGGTTGGTGTGGTGAGCAGGAACAGATGATAGAGCACATTTATCTTTTGGATTTAAGGTATCCTCAAATACTTCTGATAAGTCATTATCAATGACTTAAATATTGGCCCCACATGCATAAACACATTTAATCTATGTACAATAAATCAATGACTGGTAGTAGGAGGGATGATCTTGACACAGGAGTGGAAAGGAAAAGCTCAACAGTTTTCCATTAGCTGATATGGTTATACGTCAGTTGTTCACAACTGTTCAAGTTCATCCCCAATCTCCCGTTGAAGTTGTGGATTTGAGCTATTGGGAGAGAGTGGGAAGCCTAGGACTTTATTCTTTGGAGCGCAGGAGGCTGAGAGGTGACCTGAAAGAGGGTCGTAGAATCATACAGCACAGAAATAGACCCCTCAGCCCAACTCCTCCGTGTTGACTAAGATGACCCATCAAAGCTAGCCCCATTTGAAGCTTGACTTTTGCAATTTCACAGTTCTTACTTTCCCGCTCAATCCCCTCCCCTCCTCAGTTCTCCCACTAGTCTTTCCGACTCCGACTCTTTCTTTGTCCCATGCCCCCCCCCCCCACCCTCACCTGACATCAGTCTCAAGAAGGATCTCGACCCGAAATGTCACCCATTCCTTCTCTCCAGAGATGCTGCCTGTCCTGCTGAGTTACTACAGCTTTTTGTGTCTTTCATCGGTTTAAACCAGCCCCTGCAGTTCCTTCTTACACATGTAGTAAATGTAAAATAGTAATTTGGGAACAGTTAATTTTGAGGAGAAATCTCCATAAGCACCCTTTGTCAGACTTTAAAGCTTTTATATGTTTCTATATAAAGTCATGTACTGCTCTTTACATTTACCTTGGACTTTTTGTGCAGCAAAGATTGCATCTATTGTACTTCTTGGAGTGAATCACACGGCAACTCTATAAAGTGGCCTTCAAACACTGGAAGGAGCTAGCATGTGATGATTTTCCTGATCAGTCAAAGGGAAGATTCTACAGTGATTGATTCCATTTTTTGTTTTGTACTATTTGATCAAATTGCCAACTGATGAAATATCTCTTATGGTAATTCTGAAGATTGCATTAGATAATTTCCATTATGATGAAATGTTTGAAGTAAAGCATTATAATACCAAAATTAAAATGGATTTGGTTAAGCCCGCATTTTCAGAAGCAGCAGTCCCATAACCAGAATCAACTGTTACTATTCTATATTGTTAAGGGTACTAAATGCAAAATAATTAAATGTCATACACATGATAAATAGTTTAGCAACAAGTAAAATCCTTCCACTCCTATTTATGTTACATGGCAATTGTGTATATTATAGCTGCCAGCTGTCACAAAAGCACCCCACGGATTCTCAAATTTCCAAAGCAAGGTAAATGCAATTTACTAAATAGACAAATATCAGTAATAAATATGATATAGCCTTGAAACCTCAAATGAAATAACCCATGTACACAAAAAATCAAAGCTATACAAATTGCAGTTAGGCTTTACAACCACTGACGAGTGGCTGCAAAGCATAGAGACAAACTCAAAAGCTTGTTTACTCAGCAGTACCTCTGGTCAGAAAATAAGTCTGCAAACCATTTTATTTTTAAACAGTATAATGTTGAAAAATGTTCTGTAATTTATCTTAAATCAAAATACTAAGGTTAAGGATCAAACCCATTAGTGCAGACATTTTCAAACACTGATGTATTAATTAATGACTTGAATTAAGGATGTTGTTAACACAAGACTAGTAACATTAACAAGGTACTCCACAAAACCATAATTAGAAAAAAGTTATCCGAGGCAGAAAAATATATAATTTAGATTAACTGGCTATGAAAACAAAACTTATATATAATTCATTACTTTAAATTAAACCGGAGACAATGTCTGCATGTAGGTCTGAATCAAATTTAAACTGTAGTAATAACAAAACTGGAGCAGACAACTGTACTGTATACATTTCAGAAACAAACTAAAAGGTAAAATCTTTTCCTAAGAAAACTGCTAGTGATCCAAAGATTAAATTAACCATTAAAGATGCATTTTATTGAACACAGCCTTTGTAAACTTCTAGGGAATGTCTCAAAGCTATATACTGGCAATATCTTTATCAACAGACATCAATTGTCACAGTTTGCCGTGGTGGGATTGAATACCGAGGAGGATGTAAAGTAGGCTCATGGGGACAAGCTGAAAGAGTGAATGAGTGAGAAAATGCTGGATGGAACACAATGTAGAAAAATGCTAGATCATCTACTTTGGAGCAGAGAACAGAAGAGGGAAATATATCAAATGGTAAGAGTGAATCGTGTTGAAGCTTGAAGAAACCTGGGCTCACTTGTATACAATTTGCTGAAAATCAATATGAGGGCACAGCTGGCAGAACTCAATGAATTCACAAATTATAGATAATTGGTGAATTCATATTATAAATATAGGGGGTTGGGGGGGGGGGGGGGGGTTGGAGCAAAGTTTAAAAGGAAATATGTTGGCAAAAATGTTCTCATACACACTGAGTGGTGGGTGCCTCGAACTTGCTGCCAGATGCGACAGTGAAGACAAAACATAATATGGGCATTTAAAAAGCTTTTAGATGGACATATGCAAGGAATGGAGTGATAGGGATCATGCAGGCAAATGAGATTAGTTTAACTTGGCATCATCGTCAGCATGGATGTTGTGGGCCAAAGGGTTTATTCTTCTGCTGTACTGTACCATGTTCACACATGATGCTTGATCATCAGAGTAGTTTCAGCATTGCTTTATTTCAGATTTCCAGCAACAATAGTTTTGTATCTCAGTTCCAGCATAGTTTTTTTCCCTTCTCTTCTCTGCATTTACCATCGTTTGTAGGTCAGCTGTGATTATCAAGCTTATTCAATTCTCCCAGCCAGCACCATACCTAGACTAAAAGACAATCTAGCAACGTTTGTATCACTCAAAATCCAAATCTGACTCCAACATTACCTCTCCACGCCTCTACTTTTGCTGTAATGTAAAAAGCTGATTTCTAACTTTTCCTTGTTCCAATGAGATGCCAGCATCCTGAAATATTTCTCTCTTGCTGAGCGTTTCCAGCATTCTCATTTATTATGTGAATAAAATTTAAAAGCAACTACAATAAGTGCCATAAATTTTCTTATTTCATGCTTCATTGGTTCAACATTCCAGCCAAGGTAATGAATGTACTAAATGGTGGCCACTCCTTTAGCCAAGCTGTGCCAGCATATTTACAATACCGGATAGAACAAATCCAATTTGTACAATCAAGGTGCTAGATAATGTCAGTGACGCTTATGCACCATTAACCTGCTCAGTGTCTGGTTTGGATTTCATTAGAACCACTGCCTCCAAATGGCATCATGTCTTTGGTCCAAACATGGACCATAAGATCTTAATTTCATAGGTGAGGTGAGAAAGACTCTGCACACCATCTCATTCTGAGATCTCCATTGAATTGAAACTCAATTGGGGCAATCACTTAGATAATTTGGCTTCTTGAGCATGTGAAAAGATGGATGCCCTGTAGTGATTGATATCCCAAAAACTTCTACTGTCTGGCAGGCAAAAGTCAGGAGCCTGTCCCTCCTTGTTACATGCCCTTCTAATTTAGTTTAGAGATACAGTGCGGAAACAGGCCCTTCGGCCTACCGATTCCCCACCGACCAGGGATCCCCGCACATTAACACTACCCCACACACACTAGGGACCATTTTTTACATACATACCAAGCCAATTAACTTACAAACCTGAACGTCTTTGGAGTGTGGGAAGAAACAGAAGACCTCGGAGAAAACCTACGCAGGTCATGAGGAGAACACACAAACTCTGTACCGACAAGCACCTGTGTAGTCAGGTCTCTGGCGCTGTGGGGTAGTAGCTCCACCGCTACGCCACTGTGCTGCCCCTAATGTGAAAATATATTGCCATTTCTTCATCTTTGCTGCATCTGTATCCTGGAACTAGCTAACTAACAACATTGTTAAAGTATTTTCAACATAAGGACTACAGTTACTGAAGCTTACCCACTGTAACGTTCAAGTATAATTAGGGATGAGCTGCCAATGATATTATTCCAGTCACTGCATATACTTTGTATAATTGTAATCAATCTATTAAAATGAATTCAGTAAAGAGTATGCATTACAGCTTTACATCTGGAATACTATTGTGGGAGACCATTGCAGTGACTGAAAAATATTAACACTATTGTTTTATCAGCCAAGAATACCAACCTTCAAAGACACGGGAAAATAAAATACTCCTGGTCAGACAAGAAAAATTCAAGACCTACTTGAAGATAATCAGTGAAGCAGCTTTCAGGTTGTGATGATTCCCGATATGATTTCCTAGAGTCAAGCCAGTTTTAATGGTGAATTGAGTGTGTTGCATTTCTGCAGATATTAACCCTGTAGCAACTGAGACCCAACCCAAATCCAACAACCTCCAAACCAGACGAGCTCAAAGGCACATCTCCAGATGAGAGTTAACCACAGTGAACACTGATAATCACTCCCCAGGAGCTGCGAGTTTTCAGAGGAAGTGAATGGGGTTAGCAACAGTGATAGGAAACCAAAAGGTACCACCTCCCCAGAATATCTCCTGCAACTGGGAACCAAAGGATTCCTATCTGGCAAATGTATGTAACAAAGGCATGGAATCTTGTTGCATTGTAACAGCAAGGCAGGAAGCAATTCTTGTTGCCACTCTTAAACCTAACCAACCAAACGATGACAATATTATAGTTGCTCTTTATTCATAACTCTCAAACTTTAGAAACGCATTACCCAACGAGTCAAGTTTTTTTGTTGAGCCTGCAAGAACAAATGAAATTCAGGCCCACAATCAACTTTTGTGACCAGGTCGTGACATTCACAACAGACACTGAGCCAAATCAAAAAATATTATACGTCAGGGGCTGAGGGGAGACCTGAAGTTTGTTAAATTATTAGAGGCATACAAGGTAGTCAGTCCAAACCGTTATTCCGCCAGAGTGGAAAAATCAAATACTAGGTCATAGCTTTAAGGTCAGGGGGGAAAGTTTAAAGGAGATGAACAAGGCAAGTTTTTAACTTAGTTGTAGGTGTCTGAAACGTACTGCAAGGGGTGGCGGTGAAAACATACACATAATGGTTTCAGAGGCTTTTAGACAGACATGAATATGCAGGGAATGGAGGGACATGGAGAACGTGCAGGCAGAAGGGATGAGTCGGCATTATGTTCGGCATAGATAGTGATCTGAAAGCTTTGTCCCCGTGCTGTACTATTCTATAAAACCAGTGCAGTCTTTGTGGACATCAACCCAAAACATAGGGTGAAGACTGCAGCTTAAAAAGAAGCAGGCCATGGGACACAGCGAGTCATCACCTGACCCATCAACATGAAGGAGATCTCAAAGCAATAGACGCTGCCACCTCTGATACTCAGCTTAATCATTGTAAAATCTACACGGTTGATGTCCTACCATACAGAAGGTATGGCAGAAGGTGACTATCCTCAACCAATGCACTAATGCTTCAACATTTTGTTCTATGTTCTATATGATAAGATTTTAACCAAACAACCAAAATGTATGAAAATAAAGACCTCCAAACTCAAGAGACTATGCCAAGAAACAAGAAATACAAGTGCTGTCAGGTTTGGTCAACAATACACTGGCTTACCCCCATCATCCAGTGTCCGTTTCTGAGTCCCATAGCCATAGACAGCAGGATCTACCACAGGAGTAGAATTGTTCAGATGTGACCCATCTATTTTAGCAGCAATCTTCAAAAGGAGAAGAGAAAAACAGAAGCATGTTAGCATTTCAAATCAAAATTTCCAACCGAATATTTTCTTTACTCTTAATATTAATGCTGGATTGTACTTTTCAGAACATATTTAAATGAATCAGAAGATTATATCAATGCAACAGCTTTAACTCAGCAAATCTGGTATAACAAGGAATTAGATGGTGCACCCAATGGCAGATACAAGTTTGAAGAAGAGCAGGTAGAACTTAAAAGTTGTTGGATATATTATAAGTAAGATGAAGTGGAGTGCATGAAGCAAAGAAAAGGTTCTGGGGAAAGGGTTCTCAAATGCAAGAATAGATAAAACTTTGGTATCAACGGAAAATCCACAAGGAAAGAAGATTACAGCGGGTCAGATTGAAGTTAATGAATGTGAAAATGGGGTCATTAAGAAGATCACTGAAGATGTTGAGAGGTTTTGGGAGTGAAAATGTCATGGAAATTGGTGGGCCAATGACATGGACCACCGTCAAGCAGTGGTGGCTTACTGACACAGCATTTTCCAATCTTTCTCATCCACAGCTCACCTCCAACAGGCTTCAGACCAGAAAGGAAATGATTTACAGAACTAATGGAAAATTGTTTTACCCACTTCAACTCCACTCCAGTACCCAGGTGACTCAGACTTTAATAGTCAAGATGGATCAAGCAATTGATGCCAGTGTTCGCGTGTATTCAGAGGCCGAGCACCAAATTCAACAGCAACTCGTTTACAAAAACATGACAGGATGGGTTTTGTAATCAACATCCACAAAAACAACAGGTTGTATCAACCTGTCTCCACTGTGAAACATCACACTGACAGTAAAGATCCACAAAGATCCTGAACAACAAGTCCCATGTTTCTAGAACTGTCTCTCAAGATTTACCATAATTTTCAGAGACAAAGGCTGTATGAAGATCAAGATTTCATATCCATCACAAAGCAAACAGCAGTAATTCTTGCCCTTGGAAATTCTGAGACACAGTCTACCTGCAGCAGGTGCTTCAAAGCACTGGAAATACACCACCAGTACGGTCTGCGAATTCTTCCAAATCTACAGGCAAGTGAATCCACATCAGTTTCCTCTCGTAGGCCAATAATCCCAGTACCAAAGGCCCTAATTACATTCATTGGCTACATTGGGCAGGCCACGTTGTTTCCATGCCTGATACCCAAGCCCAAAAATAGCCATACTATTTTAAGCAAAGGTCAAGCTGCTGGAGGAACTCAATGGGTCAGGCAGCATCTGTGGAGAGAATTGGCCAATGTTTTAGGTCAGGACCAGAGGAAAATATTCAAGGGAGCCATCAATTTCTCTTCAGAAAAACTGCACCATCCTCAGTGACTCCTGGGGATGCCTGGTCCACGACTGCTCAGTGGAGCAGTATCATCAGGAATGGCACACAAAGCTTCAAATCTTTTCATCAGAACCACAAGGAAGTCCAGCTTAAATCGGCAGAAAGCGATCACGTCACAAACTATCCACCCACTGATCCCATCAAACACCTCCAGTCCCATCTATCATAGTGTCTCTGGATCACACATGGACCTTATCAGCTGCCTCTGAACCCACAGATCTGGAGTGAAAGCAAACCATCCTCGATCTGAATAATCTAAGATGAATGGGATCAATGGACAGTCTACACAAATCTGGCGACAGAGGAGTAGCCAAACAGGAGTGGATGCAGACTGCAATGTTCTCAAGGCACTAGAGTGTTCCAGTGCCTGATGATACCAAATGATGGCCTGCTTTTCTGATGTTCACAATTCAAAAATAGCTTAAGCACGGTTTGCAAGATTTCCAGATATTATAGTGCAAAAGAAGATTCAAATGGAATGGCCATGGAGAGTTATGACTGATGTCGGTAGGACACCATGTTAGTAGGATTTTTAACAATCAAGGACTCATTAATTTTGAAATGACGTCATAAAGTCATAAGTTTTAGGAGCAGGATTAGGCCATTTGGCCCATCAAGAGTACTCTGCCATTCTTTTTTTTTTAATTACGCTGCACAAATCTTGGTCTATTATTGCCTCTGGAAACACATTAAGTAAATACAGTGATACTGCTATTTGAACAGCAGACAGTTTGGCTGAACATTTGGTATTTTGAGGTCTGTCAGCCAAAGTTTGCAAAAGGATTTTTGTCCCCCTTTATGTTTGTGAACACCGATTTGTATGTGGTGAAAATTCAGGAGTGCAGTATCTGGAAGACACCGACCACAGCCATCATGGATAGTTCTTCATACTGAGACCTGTTTTCCTTACAGTCACGCCTTAAAGTGCTATCCTGTTGGCTGCCAGCACTTCTATTGAAATGCTACTTGCGACAGTATGTTTCATCCGTTTGCAAATCTAGCTGCGATTAGTTGGGACGGTGACACATCTATGTTGAGCTCACCCTCGTCCTAAGTACACATAGATTCCCCATATGGAATAACTGGCTCATGGTCCGGCATGGGAAGCGTCCAATCTTTCAGTTACTTGTATGATTGCCCCGACTGAAGCGAGCTGAACCGAGAATTCTACCTTTCATGATTTTGCCACAAGTCATTTAAATGAAGCTATTTAGCTGCAAGTGTTACATTTTATTTGCAATTTTGCCAATTCACAGGTTAATATACATCATACATTTCCAGATATTGTAACTCATTCTAACCAAAGAATTACAAATACCAGGTTCACTACGAACATACATATAGGAGACTATACGTAGAGTACTTCCAAGTGCCAAAGGTTCTGTGGAAATAAACACTGCTGACATTATTTTCCTTTTTGTTGTTTTGATCTTCTGACACAAGGATATAATTGCTTAATGAGCTGCCACAGTGGATTTCAAAAGTGCTTAATTGTCATATGTACCGACAAATAGAAGAATGAAATTCGTACTTGCAGCAGCATAACAAGCCAGCAAATACAATAATCATTGATAACCAAAAAATGCAATAAATTAATAACTCCAAAACTAACGCAAAGTAGTATTGGAGTCTTTAAAAAAAACAACAGGTGACATAGAACTGATCTATATAGTCTGCAGAAGCAGAACATTCTTCCTGAACATGATAGAGTAATGATAAATGGTTTCCCTTGGTGGAGACACTAATTTTGGAATGAAGAGATTATGCTGGAGAAATTTCCTTGCTCAGAGCTGTGAATCTTTGGAATTCTCTGTGGAAGGTCAGCTGGAGTAATTTCAAGGTTGAGATAGAACTGTTTAAAAATCTATCCATGTCACCCGTTTTTTATTTTTTTTTATTTTTATTAGCAGTACAGAAAATCACATTAATACATCGCATATATCTTATTACATTATGTTGTACCACTTCATTTTTTGAGCTTTAAAAGAGAAAGAAATAAAAGAAGTAAGAAAAGTAAGCAAGAATCGTGAAGGTGCAGGAAAGTGTTGGGAGAGAAGAACCCCTTAGGGAAGGAATTAGAGAAGGAAGCAAAGAAAATAATTAAGACCCTAGAAAGAAAAGAAAAAAAAGGAAAAAAGGAAAATCAGTCGCTCTATTGTAACACAAAACTCTGCAAAAAAGGATATACCAACCATGTTATTATTTAAAATGTATTTTATACCCCCCATTGCCAGGTCCTGGTAGCCTTTATATTTTAACTTATTATTGCACCTTAGCTTGTAATAGTTCCATAAATGCAGACCACGTCTTTTGGAAGTGATCTGCTTTACCTGCTAGGAGGAGTCTCATCTCTTCCAAGTGTAAAGTTTCGAACATGTTTGAAATCCACATTTTTGTTGTTGGTATTGGAGCATTTTTCCAAAATTTAAGTATAAGCTTTTTTCCGATTATTAGCCCATAATTAAGTTCTTTTGAAACATATTTAATTCAGGGTTACCTTCCGATATTCCAAAAATGATCCATTCTACTCTGGGTAGAAGTTTTGTTTTAAATAATTTTGTAAAGATTTCAAATATTTCGTTCCAGAATTTTTGAATTTTTATACAGAAAACAAAAGAGTGCGCTATGTTAGCTTCTTGTACCTGACATTTATCACAAATGGGTGAGGCATTGGGGAAGAGTTTATTTATTTTAGGTTTTGAATAATATAGCCTGTGTAACGTTTTATATTGGATTAGAGTATGTCGTACGTTGATCGAGCATTTATGCACATATATTAAGTGTTTATCCCAGCTCTCTTTTGAAATTTTTATAGCTAATTCTTGTTCCCAATCTCTTCTAATATTATCTGTTGGAGGTATTTCTATATTCAATATAATATTATATAAGTATGATATTAGATTTGTTGACTCCAAGGACTCCAATACTACTTTGCGTTAGTTTTGGAGTTATTAATTTATTGCATTTTTTGGTTATCAATGATTATTGTATTTGCTGGCTTGTTATGCTGCTGCAAGTACGAATTTCATTCTTCTATTGTCGGTACATATGACAATTATAAGGATGATAATGGGTTCAGGTCCCATTTCACACCAATATCCAGCACCAATATCTCAGCCGATTTTAATTGCAGTAGAGATTCCCTTTCTTCTGAAAAGACCAAATTTCAACTGTTTTTTTCAAGTGAACACTTTCGGACAGCAGGGAACTTATTCCTGGCATCCTGGCAAATATTTCTCTCAATCAACATTACAAAAGCAGATTAGCGTACTATTAACAATGTTTTTTGTGGGAACTTAATTTATGCATGTTGGCTCTGATCAGAACGGTTTAATAATGTGCCCTGACTAGGGGAATTAAAGATGTTATATAAATGCAAGGCCTTTTTTTACCCACCTTTATTATCTGATGAAATGTATCTTAATCCTTTAGCATCTACTGAACCGAAGCACAAAACCCACCATACTTAAAACATGTTTAAATCAGAAGTTACAAAAACTGAACTTTTAATGTTCCAGCTCAAGGCAGTTAAAGGAAACTATATCTGTTCAATCTCAAAATTACTACAGCTACTGTCCAGACACAGCAGCAGTGGTTTAAAGCAGTCAAGCAAACAACTAGAAAGTGATCGCTGCTGCAAAATAAATTATCTGATCGTTCATTTTGCTGCTGTAGGTAGTATCATAACATGTGCAGAGTTGCCATATTTAGTGACACAACAATAATTACTTTGCAATGTAATTAGTTTTGTTAACTGCTTTGGATCAAGAGACATTCGATATGCTGCATAAATACAGTGTATCTATTTTTGCAGCAATGCTCTTGACGAATGCTCTTAAATTCATCCCTAAATTGCTCCCAATAGTAACAGACATGTAATTACATTGTAATACAGCTAATTACATGTTCCATCATGCATAATTTGCTTGGAAAAAAAATAAAATTTATCAACTGCTGTGAGCTAAGCTATTGTCCAAGTGGACACATCGTGAAATTTCACCTCAGTTCATCTGGCAGCAATCTTGTCCAGTCAGGAGCTGTGATTTCTGTCAGAGCAAATGTATAAAGCAGTGACATTTCAGTAATGTTTCAGAGACATGACTCACCCACAGCTCTCCAGTCCAAAGGCTTCTCAATCAATTGCACGGACCTAAAGGCGTCATCAGGAAAAGGGAGATATTGTGGCAGACTGTATCATCGGCATTTCCCCTGCAGCACCAGATGATCAAGCACTCTTGACCATTCCAGTCCACCAGACACCTATGACTCCACCCCTTACCTCTACGTGGGAAAAATCAGACCATCCATTTGGCTGCGCTCCTTGCATTTCGTCAGCGACATAAGAGTGCAGCTCTGGTGAAGAGGCTTGTGCAGGACTGGTCAGGGAGGCAGCAGAGTGACTTCACACTGCTTGGTCTCTTTAGACTGGGTGATGTTTAAAGCCCCTGTCCTACTTACGTGTCCTTGGCACGCTAATTATGCAAACTCGTGGTCGCATTGAGATGCGACGGTCCCGCGCGACATCATGCACCCGCACAGCCGTCTGGAGCGCGTGAAGTCATTTGAAGATGGACGCAAAATGCAGGAGTAACTGAGTGGGACCGGCCACATCTCTGGATAGAAGCAATGGGTGATGTTTTGGGTCGAGACCCTTCTTCAGTCTGAAAGAAGGGTCTGGATGCGAAACGTCACCCATTCCTTCTCTCCAGAGATGCTGCCGGTCCCGCTGAGTTACTTCAGCATTTTGTGTCTATTTTCAATTTTCTTGGCCCGCTCTGGGAGTAGAAGTGGGGGGGATTCGGATCCAAAACGGCCGTGAGCCCCATGCCAAGCTCGGCGACCGTTTGCCTGCTTCTGCTGCTGTTGGCGGTGAGACGTTGCGTCGTGCCAGGGTCTTGGGCCTGTCCCACTTTGGCCGTCAGTTATACGACAGGCCGTTGGTGCGCGAAGATTCCATTCGCTACAAAATTTCGGAGAGTCGCGCGACACCACGCACAACTACATACCCCTCCGCGCTTCTCAGTGGGACCGGCCCCACGCGGCCATACGATGCCTGTGCACCTCAACGCAACGACGAGGTTGCGTAATTTGCGTGCCAAGGACACGCAAGTGGGACAGGGCCTTAAGGATTCAGCAACAGAACAAATCTGTCACGGTTACTACAAATTTCATAAAGAATGTGTTCATGGTATTCCTACCACAATCATCCGAGAGTTCCCAAACCAACCATATAACCATATAACAATTACAGCACGGAAACAGGCCATCTCGGCCCTACAAGTCCATGCCGAACAAATTTTTTTTCCCCCCTTAGTCCCACCTGCCTGCACTCATACCATAACCCTCCATTCCCTTCTCATCCATATGCCTATCCAATTTATTTTTAAATGATACCAATGAACCTGCCTCCACCACTTCCACTGGGAGCTCATTCCACACCGCCACCACTCTCTGCGTAAAGAGGTTCCCCCTCATATTACCCCTAAACTTCTGTCCCACCAACCTTTGATGAACTGGGAGATCAGCAATATATTAAGCACAAGATGTGAGGCATCCAAGACAGGTGATCCAGAGACGACCTACAGAATGCTGTTCAGCAAATATGCTTCTGGACTAAATAGGACACTCATACATACACTCGGCAACTGTGGCAGGGCTCACACACCAATGCTTCCAACAAGGTGAAACCAACTAGCTCAAGTGACAGCGACACATCACATCCAGGTAAATTCAATACTTGTTTCAATAGTGAGAGTAACAATGCACCTTCATGGGCCCCACACCCCCCAGCAATCCTGTGACCTCAATCTCCAAGGCAGATGTCAGAAGATCTTCCTCGAGGCTGTACCCTCAGAAAGATTGGAACCCCAATGGTGTATCTGGCAACATTCTCAAAACCTTCACCTCACAACTAATTGAAATTTTTGCTGACATCTTCACCTCTCCTAACCTGCCTTAAAAGGACATCCATAATATTGGTGACTGAGATGGTCGAGGTGACATGCCTCGACAACTACTATGGTTGCTCAATGTACTTTGTTTTTTCCACTATGGTCCAGTTTATTTCACTGATAATTTATTGTAAACTTGTTGTTGCATCTAAAAATGTGAAGCTGCAGCAAGAAAGAATTTCATTGTTCCTGTTCACATCCGATACATATGGCAAATAAACACTTGATTTCTTTATTTTGATCTTGGCCCTGAGCATTTGCAACATTAAAGAAGTTGTTGTTTCATATGTTGCCAAGGACGATTCAAAACACCCTCTCGGCACATCCTTGACATTGTGACTTCAACCAATATCAGCCATGACTGGTCATACATTTGTTTTCAGTGAGAAATGTCATTGCATCACTAACTGCCAACACAAATACCAATAAGTGACGGTAACCACTAGGGCCTTCCAACCCCTTTCTATCCATATATCTGTCAACCACGTTGAAACCAAACAATTTAGTTTAATTTTGGTCAGGATTGACCTACTCATTATTTGTAATCTGAGCAGACCTATTTTCCTCTGGGGTTAGTGAAAGCACTGGCTTGGTTGATTACATTCTTACACTGGCCAGAATCTGTGGGATCAATTCCTACATGCACAGTTTAAGATATCCTAAGAGAAAATCAAGCTTTGCCCCACCCCCCTTGTAGGACGCTCTACATATTGCCAGAGGAAACTTTCCTGAACATATTTGGCAAATTTCACCCATCTAAGCCCTTAACACTATTGCAGTTCCAGTCTATATTGGGAAAGTTAAAATCCTCTATGACAACCTTTAGTCATCTTGCAGCTGCTTGTAATCTCCTGGTATATTTGTTCTTCTAATTCCCGTTGACTATATGGAGGCCTATCGTACACTCCCAACAAGGTGAACATCGCCTTTTTTTTATTTCTCAGCTCCACCCATAAAGCCTCACTGGACGAACTATCAATAATGTCATCTCGCACTACCTCAATGACAATCTCCTTGATCAATAACGCAATGCCACATGCTCTTCCCCCCCACCCCCCCTCCTCCCTCTGCAAGGGTGCAGGAGGTAGCACCGATGCAGTCGTCAATGTCACGGAGGCAGAGTTTGGGAATAGGGCCAGTGTACGCCTGGAACAGTGATTATTCAACGTACCCTATAAAGAGGCTGGCATAGCTGGGGCGCATGCGAGTGCCCCTAGCTACGCCTTGGATTTGGAGGAAGTGAGAGGAGTTGACGGATATGTTAAGGGCAAGGACCAGCTCTGCTAGGTGGAGGAGCGTTGATAGGAGATAAGATGGAGAGTCGTGGTATGTGGAAGTTATTGAGTGGGACATGAACAAGCAGAAACAATGGGTCTGCCAGGGCAGTTCCGATAAAATCGGGCCATGCGGGGCTGGGGAACGATTAATGGAACATTAAGCTCTGAAGGAGTCTGAAGAAAGGTCTCGACCCGAAACATCACCCATTCCTTCTCTCCAGAGTTGCTGCCTGTCCAGCTGAGTTGCTCCAGCATGTTGTGTCTACCTTAGATTTAAACCAGCATCTGCAGTTTCCTAAACATTAAGCTACCTGTCCTGTCCTTCTCTTAGCCAGGTTTCTATAACAGCTATAACATTCCAGTCTTACAAATCAAACTGTGCCTTGAGTTTATCTACCAACCAGTTAGGCCTCTCGCATTTAAATAAATGCAATTCAATCCAACAGCGCTTCCTCGTTCCCTGCCATGCTCCTGCCTATCCTGTCCACTGAACTTTCTTTCATCAATAATTACAGCAGGATCTTGATTAGTCAGGCAATTGGGTTGAGAAATGGTTCGTAGAGTTTAGTGCAGATAAGTGCATGATTTTGCTTTTTTCTAAGTCATATCAGAGCAAGAGCCTCACATTGAAGGGCGGGGCCCTTGGAAGTGTTGTACAGCTGAGGGATCTTGGAACACAGGTACATAGTTCCTTGAAAGTGGCATCACAGATAGATAGGGTGGTCAAAGTGTCTTTCGGTACATTGGCCTTCATCTAGGTATGTTGCAAAACCTACCTTAAGCGTCGCTGCAGATCTGTCCCAGCCCGTGTGCGTGATTTTGGCGCCGTTGAGAGGGGGCGGGTTTAAAACACGATTTTCCCTAGGCTAGTCAAATAGAGGTTGTTCAGCCTACTTAGTTGCTGACGAAAAATCGATGGGACGTTGGTTCGCTGGAGTTATTTTGAAACTATATTGGTTAATTTAGTTGTTATAGTAAGTTAAAAATTATACTCTAAACCCGCGACCGCCGACAACGGGACGGATCTCATACAGGGGACAACGGAAGGTAGGTTGTTTATTTTTACATTAAAAAGGGCTTCTTAAGATTCCTTTATACAAAGTTTAATGTTGCGAGTAACTAATTTGGGTCCCCATTAAATCCCGCAGTATTTTTCTGGGCATTTGGGGTACAAATCTACCACAATGGGAACGTTCTAAACCAGCGCGTGCCACAGAGTTCCACAGGATCCCACTCGAAAGCTGATTTAAATGGCCATTAATTTACAGCAATTGAACACTAAATCCCTTCCATTTGGCCTATAAATTAATGTCAATGAGATTTAAAAATCATGTTTTATTGTGAATTCTTTGTGAATGTTATTTGAACACTTAGGCTATTTAAAAATGTTAATCTTTTCTTAAGAAATGGATAAGATGTTTAGATCTAGTGATTGAAGTTTGGAATTAGCTACAATTGGGTAACTAACTAATTATATGCTTTAATTTCAGGTCATCCAAGTAAGATTGTTTCATATTTGTTTCAGAATGCTTCAATCTATAATAACTGAAAATGTCTTTCAGTTCACTTAATTTTTAAGAAAGTTATGGCCATTTCACTGTCCTCGATCACAGCTTTTGTGTTAAGTCAATGGAAAATCAATAGGGAACGATGCTAATTTCCGAGTATGAAAATGGCCACAACTTTTTTAATACTGAAGATATGAAAGTGTATTAGGTGTCAAATTAAACTTATTTTTGTGCTTTATCTGATGGGATAAATTGCAGGCTTGATTTTTAAAATCTCAAAATGTTGTAACATTGCTACTTCATCAGTCAGGGTACCGAGTATAGAGGGTGGGATGTTATGTTTCTGAAAGTAGTAAGCTTATGGAACGAGCTGCAAGAGGAGGCAGTTGAGGTAGGTGTTGTAACTACAATTTAAAAATATTTTTACAGGTATTTGGATAGGAAAGGTTTAGATGGATATGGGCCAAATGCAGGCAAGTGAGCCTAATGTAGACGGGGCATCTTGCTCAACATGGGCAAGATGGGCCTGTTTCCATGTTGTAGACTTCAAAGGGTATTTATTGGTTCTGCAACACTTTAAGATCTCGGGCTGTACCTCAAAAGGTGAAAAACTTGTATTTTTCATTCAGCTTTTATATTCATGGTTTTAAAACTACACATTCCATTTGTTTAGGATCCTTCACTTGCTGATCATCCAACAACTACTTAAATACAGTGCAGGAAAACTCCCCGACTGCTGTACTTTAGTGTACCAGATACCATATGTAATACGATCATAGCAGACAGTCAGGAGAATAAATAGCCTTTGCCTACGGCAGGAAATTTACCAGTCAGATTTATTGAACAGCAAATTGTAAACAGAATAACAGTGTACTAACTGCAATCACACATTATTCCAGTAACAAAAACATTTTATTCTTCTGGCACATAATAAATTAAAGCTCCTTAACATGTGGCTGTTTACTAAACTATCTCTAATCCTCTATCTAACTGCAAGTCTCCATATAAAGCAATAGCAGTCAAGTCAAGTCAAGTCAAACTCCAATCTAACACTCCAAGGGCAAGTTTCTAGATTTCTATGCAACATTACAGGCAACCCCTGGGTTACAGCCTTTTGGGCAATGGAAATTCACCTTAACAGAATTCACAGAATACCACCCAATAATTGACATGCAGAATAAATCATGTTCTCATGGGATTTGTGTGAAAGTAAATAAATAACTTTTTCAACTCACATTTCTAGATGCATGAGTAGATTTAGTTTAGTTTAGAGATATAGCACAGAAACAGGCCCACCGAATCAGTGTCGACCAGCAATCCCCACTCACCAACACAATCACACACTAGGGACAATTATACCAAGCCAATTAATCTACAAACCTATATGTCTTTGGAGTGCGGGAGAAAACCAGAGATCCAGGAGAAAATCCATGCAGATCATGGGGAGAATGTACAAACTCCGTACAGCCAGCACCTCCGTAGTCAGGATCGAACCTGGGTCCCTGACACTGTAAGGCAGCAACTCTGTCACTGCGCCACCCTGGATGATGCCGCTTTTGAAAATCGTAACACCTCCCCCCCATCCCTGCAAACGTCTACTGCCCCAGATCAATTTCTACTCGGGGATCGTTACGCAACATTAAGGTTGCATTGCAAGCGCTACATATTTAAAAATCCTAATGCTGATAAAAGGTTAACTCACTTAATACAGCTCAAATTTGCATTCATGGTGCTGTTCAGGACTTAAGATTCTTCTAAACAATTAAAAAATCATTGAAGTGCTATCTTAAGTGTAGTCACTGTTGCAAATGTAGGAAATAGCAACATTGCACAGCTTGAATCCATAAGCATTGATCTACGACTAAGTAATTTATTTTAATTAATTGAAAGAAATATTGGCCGGCATAGTCAGGATAATGAGCCTATATTCTCTTCATAATGATGCCATGAGATTTTTAAAAATTCACCTGATGAGCATTGGAATCTGTTTGATCTCTTTATACGAGAGATCAAACAGATGAACGTCATCACCTCCAATAGCAAAGCAGTTCTATCACTAAACCAGCAGAGACTGTCTGGATTTTGTGCCCAACTCTGGGTGAAACTTCAGAATCAACCTTCAGAATCAGAGGATTCACTATGAGCCAAAGCTAATATTCTGCAAATATTAGCACTTTAAATCCCATTGTTCTATGCAAGATCCTACAATGATACATTGGTTAAGCATTTCAACATAATGATGCCACTAGAGTTGAATACATTTGAAATACAGTTTTTAAGTGCATTAGCTGTGTCTTGCAGAACTTGCAATTTTCCACCATTAACACTCTAAAACTTTCTTAGCACTTCGCAGAAGAACCCAGACCAGGAGATGTTAGCAGATAACTAAAAAAACTTGTTCAAGGCAGCATTCTTTCTAGGTGAACTTAAAAGGACAGAGGACAACGAGAGAAAGAAAGATTAATGCAGGAAATTCCAAAACATGGAGCTTCAGCCAAGATACCACTGGTGGAGTTCTGCGATAGAACAGAACAGCACACGAACAGACCCTTTGGCCCACAATGTCTGCGCCCAAAAGTATTTTACAATCTCATTGGTGGAGAGGACCAAGCGCCTTGAGTATCTAGAAAGGCGCTATATAAATCCCATCCATTATTATTATTATTATTACATTAGGTGTACCAGTTGTGAATCACTTAAATATTTATCTCTAAATTCTTAATATAAGAAAGTTGATATTTTAAATGCATGCACACCAGCGGCTAATAGAGAGCCTATTAGTACTTGAGTTTGTGAACACCTACCCTGCATAGCATAGGTACCACTCCAAGTTGAAAACCTGCAGTATTATTAGTCCCACAAAGATCAACAATTTTTCACCATTTCGCAGAAAATTATGCAACCTGTTTCAGGAAAATGTTGGCCTGTTCCCAAGACAGCAAAGCAGTTGACTTGGAAGGAACATTTAACACAGATATACATGGAAGTATGAAAATAATGTCAATTTTGACATGCCAACATCACAAACTATCTCCCAACAATTAAATTATTTAAATTTTGTGCACGACAAGGTGGCATTTTTGCTCGAGGTCTTATCAGCCATAGAGTCAAATTTTCATTCCAATAGTATGACTCAAAGGAATGTACACAGTAAGGTGACCCTGGAGATGATGCAACTAATCTCATTAGTCCGATTTAAAATGGTCAGTAATACCCTGACAGCACAGTGCCAAATGTGGCATGCTAATCTTTCTTAGGTACCTGTGAGAATCGTACATTTTCCAATCATATGCAATAGGGCAAATGCTCTTCAGATTGGCCACAAATTTTCCACATTGGAACATCACCCCAAAGCAGATATTCGCGTTCAATAATGCTCTTTAAAAACTAGCACAGTAAACTGTCCTCAGGACAATGACAATTCAGGTAGAACCAGGATAACAGAAAGCAGGAAAGATTACGAGGCATTCAGACTCCTAGCAAGGCTTTAGCCTTTCCGACATATGGTCCTCCTTCAGGTCCTGGTAGTCAGACATCTTATAAATAACGCAAACAAGGTTGTGTGGTGCAATATAGTGCTTTCAGTTCCTCACAATCTATTAGCCACTATACTGGAGGAGAATATTAAGTATGCAAATTGTTCTAGGCAGCTGGAAATTGATCTTTGTACTATTTTGAAAGAGTTAAGTGTAATGATATTTACAGCAAAATCCTCCAAGCTGAGAGTACGTAACATGGCAACCTACAGGGCAGGACTATTTTCACCATTAAACAATGCCCATTTTATGTGTGGGTGTTAACACCCATGAAGTAGAGACATCTCTCCAGTCACTTGTACCCTCTTGTCTCTGAATCATGATCTTGCTTTTTGCAAGCTCATGATATAGCTGGCATGGCTGGGCGGTAGCCATGTCAGATTAAAGGATGTTGCACCCTGTCAACTTGCACTCCTCCAAATGAAGTTCAGGACTTGGAACAGCAAGTCCCTTATAGACAACCCCAAGTGAATATTGTCCTGTTATTGCAGACTAAGTGAAGACAATGCATAGGATAACGGGGAAACCATTTAATGTGCATTGTCTCTATCCCAAAACCAAGCCCACCCCAACTCAGCAATCAAACTGAAGCAGACAACAGTTCCATTTGTAGACATTTGGAGACCGTGTTGCAAATCATTGTCTCATCATTGACTGAAGCACAGGACAATGTGCAAAAAAGGTCCTCTATCAAGCCATCATCGCCTCTGTCAATAAATGTCCACAACACGATCCTGGAAGATAGGAAGCTAACCATCATCACTTTGCCTGCCCAAGAAAAAATGATCAGGACCTTAAGCCTGATAGAAAGAACATGGTTCATCGTGCAGCTTCAGACGTCTGCTTCAGACACAAGAATTAACAAAGTAGGCACTTCAAAGCTCTGGAGAGATACTGCCTTCTCCAGCATTATTTCAATCAGCTCCCAAGAAGCGACATTGCTCACATGCCCAACAACAGGCTGGCAAACCAGACAATCTATTCTGTGCTCCTTGACTTCAAGGGATTATCTGGTGGATAGAATTCATAGATCTTCTCAAACTATCCTTAAAGAAAATGTAATAATCCCCACCAACCCATGGTGTTCTTGCCCCATAACACTCAAAAATTAAGGTGGGAAGTAAAATTTATTTTAGTCAGTTTTATACACCTCATGTCACTGATACTAAAAGATCAAAGTGATAATTTATGATTCATTCACAACTGAAACCACAGCACCAATCTTCCAGATCCATTTATAATACTTACACAGTGTACAAGATCTACACATATCTTAAATATTCTCCATTGTTCAGACTAATGCACAGTTTTGGTGAAATAAATAATTTAATTATATAATTATGATAATTATACACTATTAGGGAAATTATTTGACAGAACCTATAATCCTAAGGCAAATCATTAAAGTTAGTTTGGAGTAAATGGAAATGGCTGCTTGAATTAACAAGATTTTTTTCACAACCTACCATATGCCCTGAGATTGACACCAAAAGCTGGACTAACTCAGCGAGACAGGCAGCATCTCTGGAGAGAAAGAATGGGTGACATTTTGGGTTGAGACTCTTCTTCAGACCATATACCCTAGTCATAACAGGTACAGCAATCAAACTAAATATCAGCAGGTACCAGTCTACACTTAACTTTAGCACCCAACCACAGTTTAAGGATACAATCTGCATTTGTCAAGTCACATATTGGCAAAATAACTATTAGAGTCAATAATTATCTACAAACTATCAACACACAAGCTATCAACATATCCACCAATCAACAACCATTAGCTTGCAATATTATACTAATTCTTGCACTGAAAACGAGGTAATTCTAAAATGTTATTATATTGCATGTAAAATACAAGTTTGCTATACAACAGGTAACAGCACAACAGTAAACATTTCATTATCTTAGACAGACACTTGATACACTACCTCTGAACGACCACCAGAATATCAGGCAACCGTCATCCAATAAATGAATGATCAACTGACAACTAAGTTGTATTACAAGAAAATTTCTCACTGGGTCTTCACCTCTCCAAACAGAAAATTATCTGCCTGACTCGTTGCTTGAAGACAGCAGTAATAAACAGGAACACGTCCCAGTGAGTAACTACGTAACTAATGTATCAGCTTACAAGGCACGTGACTGGTATAAATATAAGCTGAAGTTTATCTGTATGCCAAACTGGGCAATACACAAAGCAATGCAAGCTAAATATTACTGCAGGTTGAAATTGTACATAATTTTTGCCACCAGCCCATGCTGATGTCATTGGAGCAAAAAGCAACAGGGCAGGTGGAGATTTTCTAAACCTTGATGTTACAGAGCAGATTAAATAATTCATTCAGGAAATGCCTGCAGTTGGCAGAGACATGAATAAACTGCCTTTATTATGCCATTCTCTGCAAATGAACAAAAGTAACAATGGATCAGCAATCTGATCAAAACATTGCTAACCAGTGTTTAAGTAATCTTTCACCAGACTGAATGAATCAGAACGATACTGTCTTGGGTAGCAGACAACAATAAGAACATCGGCCCATTGCAAAATAAAATTAAGTGCACTTGGAATTAACTATGAAATCCAAACACCTAATTGGATGTCACACTCTTGAAGTTTAGTCAATGAGAACTTGGAGAAGAGAGATTATGTACATTGTAAAACAATTTTTGGAGCTACGAGGACAAGAAATATTTTAAGCTTTGGATACAAAAATATTTTCTACTACTGATTTCTCACTCGAGTTCTCCTTAGCGGACGGGACTAGAACTTGCTGAGAGATTTCCTACATATTCTTCACAACCAGCTCTCAAGTGGCAGGCTGTTTTAGAATGGACTCTCCTTTTAGTCTATACCTTCCTCATGAACAGGTAAGCGCTTGACCTACACTGGGTATTCTATGGATGAAACTCAACTTACTGCGAGAGAAACCAAGGTGCAACCCACAATGTGGTACAGTGCAGGAAAATATTTCATTCACCTTTTTCCCTTTCTCCTATCAGCGGTGCCCCCAAGCAATACATTTTTCCTTCCTCCTATTATTTTACAAATTATCAATTTTATCTGAAATAAGACATTTTAAACAGCAGCCAGGAAACTGGAATAAAAAAGGCACTAAGTACGAAGGAATTGGTAACAAACTTTAAACAAGGAACACATGGATACATTAAGCCTCAATGTGAAAGTGCCACAATCTTTCCCTCTAAACCAAGCTCACACTGAAAATACATTTCCCTCTTCACCCAACCATTTGCAGCACATATGTAAACCCATTACTTTTACTCCATCAGGTACCAAAACATTTTTTCAGCAAATATATTTCCAGTGCTATAACTCCTTGCTCGAGATTGTCATGGGATTGTTGAAGTCCATTAGAACAATCCAAATTAGCAATGCAATAACAGGACCGTTGACATTGAAGCAGTCATTGGGAAAACATATTTTTGATTCTGTATATGACTTGACCCTGGATTGTAACCCTAACCCCAAACATGTAACACACAACAGAAAAATTCATAAACTAAAATCAGTTGCAATTTCTTATCGTAACTTATCAAAAGTATTTTCAGACAGTTTGAACAGTGTAACATTTCTCATCAGATTTTCTAATATCATAGCCTTGATCAGGCATTCTTAAATATGGCGTTCCAAAACTGAAGTATGCTTAGACCAGTGCACGCAAGAAATAAACTACTTTTAATATATGATACTTTCCCCAAAGATAGGCAGAGGAAGACTGAAGAGATAAGGACAGGATTCAAGTCAATAACTTGCATTTATATAGCATCTATAAATAGTTGCCAAAGAAACCACTCAGCTAGCAGGACTTGGTGGTGTGATTGAAATAATTTAAGAGGTTTTGGACCAGAGGGAATTGTTAAGTTAGTACTATTGAGTGAGGCATTAACCCTGGTAAGACACAAAATGCTGGAGTACTTTCTTGGTCTCAACCAAAACGTCACCCATTCCCTTCTCTCCAGAGATGCTGCCTGTCCCGCTGAGTGACATTTGGTCTAACGAGGTGCATGTTTTTGAAGCTTTACTCCAGGTTGCATCACACCGGCATTTTGTGTCTACTTTCGATTTAAACCAGCATCTGCAGTTCTTTCCTACACAATAATCCTGGCAACTTGGTTCCGTCATCCTTTCTACTCCTCGGTTCAACTGCTCCCTTGTCACTCAATCCCCTCACCTGCATCATTTTGTTGGATTTTCAATTATTCTAGCTTCAATAGTTTGAAAAAGAGAGCGATTGCTGAAAGGGATGAGAAAAAGCTAGGCGGGATATGAAGACTAAAAGGAATTGAAATTTCAAGTCATCCACAAACATCATCGGAAATAACAGTTTTGTCCATACTGCATTAAACATCCACAGGGTTCCAAGTGGCCTCCACTTCAAAAATTACATTTGATTCTTCCAATATTCAGTTTTGTGCAGCAGCTTCTATAAGTTTCATCACAACCTTAAATACTCTGCTGATAAACTCATCTTTCTCCTCGTACAAAACGATTTGAAGTTGAAGAATTTCAGTGGGGCATCCATCCAGTTACCTCAATTACAGTACTCTGTCAGTCTCGATATTTCATTTCCATTTCAAAAAGTTTACAGTTGGTTTAGTATCAGCAAAGTGTGACAAAAAAAAGCCTTCCCTGCACAAGGAACATACATCAGCACCAGGGAATATAAATATCTCTCAGTGGGTTAACATGCAACCTGGAGTAAAGCTTCAAAAACAGCACCTCGTTAGACCAAATGTCACTGTTTGACATCATCAACCCCAATCAGCAATCTTCTCAGTATCCGATTCAGAAATAAAGATGCCTCGGGAATCTATTTACAGATGGCTGCCAGGTTCTGTCTGAAGCTGGCTGTTTCACTTGTCACTTGCTCATTTTTAATCTTAGAACCAAAAATTAAAAAGGTTATCTGGATCAATTAAGAGTATGAAGGCAAAATTTCTTCTGTCAGTAACAATTAGCCACACATTTAGTATGATCACAAAAATTATTGACACGTTAATGAAAAATAAACATTTAAATGCAGCCTAATTGCCAATGTAAACAGATATACAAAATGTGTGATGCCAACACAAATAGAAGTGGAGTAATTTCCTCCTTCATTTGTTTAATTACTATGTTCCAATGTGGAAACATTAAGGTTTTGGTTTATTGTCATGTGTACCATGGTACCGTGAAAAGCCCTGTTCAGCATGCTATTCAAACAGATCAGATATACCGTATGGATACAATCAGTTCAAACTCAAGTACAATAGATAGAATGAGTACAAAATATTGTTCTCAACATTGCAGTGCATTAGTTTATTAGACAAAGTCCAACCGTCTCCCATAAGGTACATGCAAATAGAACAGTACCCAGGTTATGGAAGGGCCATCCATAAGCTTGATAACAAATGGGAACAATCAGTTCCCGAGTCTGGTAGGGTACTTTAAAGCTTCTGTACCTTCTGCAGTACAGGAGGAAAGAGAAGGAATGGCCAAGGTGGTTCCATCAATGATGGAACATCGAGTCTGTGAGATGTCTACATCCACAACTCTTTACCGTTTTTTGTGTTCTTAGGCAAAGGTATTCCTAAACCTTGTTACGTTACGCCTGTTATGGGGTATCTGTAGAAGTTTGTAACAGTCATTGGAGAGATATCGAATTTCCTCAGTCTCTTCAGGAAGTAGTGCTTTCTTGGTTTTCAGAAGAGAATATAGTGTCTCAGCAATATTCCCACCTCAATGCTCAAAACACACCTACCAGAAATCCACCCTGGACTCTGTCGTTGGACTTTGTTCTAAGCAGGCTCGCCATCTCTCCTGGTCTTGGATGACTTGATGTCCAGGATTGAATTGTTCAGTGGTTCAATGAAAGAACCATGATTGTTACTTTCCTACAGTCAGTGGCTGAAGAAAGCCCTCCTAATAAATTACCAGAGAAGATATTGAAGTTGAGTAGTCTTAGACAGGCTTCAATTTCAAAATGGACACCATGACCGCCTTCAGTGTCAGTGAAAAACTACACTTCAGTGAAATACAATTGCTGATGCAGCATTAATGTAACAGATACCAACCGGAGAACCATGTGAAAGATTAAGCTATTTTATCTTCAATAATCCAGTTCTACCTAGCCACATGCATGCTAACAGGTACTTCTGTTTAAGCTTCAGCAGTGACAACATAAAATGGCATACCACAAACCTATTTTATCCAGTCTCATCAAAAAATAATCTAAAAATGACATCGAGGCCTGGAGATGAAAACACTGACGTAAAAGTTTTAAGTTCTTAGACATTCATGCAATGGTATGAATCTGTATTATTAACCATTTTGTTCCGCTGATCTAACTTGCACTCAAGCTAGCTTCTAATGTCCATACACCCAAGACTCTTATGGGCCACATCCACAAGGATTCCTCGCCACCATAATTTCAAGGTCATATGAAAACAGGAAAGACTGGGCATGAAGCTGGGAGTGTTAGAGTACCTAAGCCCATTCAGCATCTGACCAGGTAGTGATACTACGGGGAGCAATAAAGGAAACATTTGGATCCACAGCATCACATTACCACAGGCCACATTACAGTAATAAAATCACACACAATTACCTACTTTATGTAAGTAACAGAGACAACAGACAAAAATTAAATGAATCAGGAAATCATAAATGAGTTCCAAGCTCCTAACCATCACCCCAACAAATGGGATAATAGCCTGGTAGCTGTCAACAGAGTTATGATTTGACATGATATACTCACATTTTCAGAACAAAAAATTGCCTTCTTATTACCAATGACTCTGTTTTGATAAGGAACAATTCCACTGACATCAAATGCCTTTTTGGAGGCAGGTTCTCTAGATGCTTTCAAGAGAGAGCTCTTAAAAATAGCGTAGTCGGGGGATATGGGGAGAAGGCAGGAACGGGGTGCTGATTGGGGATGATCAGCCATGATCACATTGAATGACGGTGCTGGCTTGAAGGGCCGAATGGCCTACTCCTGCACCTATTGTTTATTGCCTTGCCCAAGGAGCAATTATTCAAGGGAAGGCTTGACATTTCTCAAGTCTTAAATCAAAATAGACATTTTCCCTGTCCTATGAAAACGCCACCATGCGCTCTTCCTGCAGGTACGAGTGCTAAACAAAATAAATGGTAGTTTGTATGTTCCTACCATCTGCCTCCCTAAACCAAGGTATTATAGCCTACATTAACTTAAGAGGATAAATTGTGATGTCTTCGAATTCTTGGGCAGATCTTACAAAAACTTATGTAAAGTTTTTGATCATCTCTTTCACCTGGTTACTGACATTTAACCAGGTACAATGTAATTCTGACCAAATCCTTTTAGACATGAGCATTTATGGAAACATAAGGCTACAATAAAATGAGTCAATTTGGATGGAATTACACATGCTGTAAAATACCCTTGAAGTCATCAGAAGTCCAAAAAGATTATAAGCTTGATGGCATTCATATATCTAAGTGTAGTATTACAGGAAGATCAATAGATTATCCCAATACCACAAAGAAAATATATGATACCACAGACCTAATTCCTCCTTTGCTAGTATATGCACCATTGCTCCAAGGTTGGTCATAAACTTTCAGTGAACTGGAATCCAAATCTCCTTTGACGAAGATGGGTTTTTTTCCATCTGCTGAATGAGATGACTTCTCAGTACTCTGAGTTCCAAGAGATCATTTGGAAATCTTCTGAAGGCATAAAACTTCATATATTTGAAAGTGTGCAGAGTTAAACAGAGTAGCTGCCTTTACATTGACAAAGTTAGTTAATATTGCTTTGGCTGCGTAAACAACAGGCATACCTGCAGATGCATTAGATTTAGTGCATTGATAGGACACAGTCAAATAGGTTTTGCTCCTCAAGTTGCTCACAGAAAACATCTAGAAAAACAGTTTATGCATTAAAAGGGTGCTGAACTGTACTTTAACAACAGTACTATTCATCTGGATCATTTAATCTGGATTGTTTTGACTGCATTCAATCGTATTCTCAGTGGCAGTGTCAATCAGCAGGATGCTTGTTCGGTGCAGAAACTCAACACATTTCATCATCTACTATTATCGCACAACTCACTTAGATTATTTGCTCAAGAGTGTATTAACCTTTTAAGTATACATCCACTTGTAAATATCCAAAAAAACTTACCTACCCAAGGACGAGACTACAACATACTGACGAGCTTTTCTAACTACAATCACTTATCAGGCAGCAATGACAAATTTCCCAATTTTAATAGAACCATGAGACCCTGCCCACTGGGAATTGGGATCAGAGAAATCTGAAGCCGTTGAAAGTAGGATGCTCCTAATAATATATCCACCATTCCAACTACTATTAATATGTAGCCAAATCATAATCCACCAGTATCTTGAATTAGTCTCGTATTGATCATTCCCTTTGTGATAAAGTTTAGACTTTGCAAAACCAAATATCTGTAGTCTCATTGTTTCTTCGTGTTTTTTCACTCTCTGTACAATTTAATCTTAGTTTACTTCACAACTGCAGCATCTCAGCATAAAGACACCTGTAAATAGGAAGAACTCCTTGTGCCATGCAAAGCTTCATTTGAAGATGATATGGGACATGAAAAGACAAAAATGTTGGCAAATATTAATGGTCATTGCAGGGTACTTGAGAATGTCAATTATTTTATGATTAATCCTCCCGATGTTTGATCAACGATCAGTTAACTGGAATGAACCTAAATGCCACGACTACACCCTATTCCCAAGGAGAAGACATCATAACGAGGTGTTCCACTTAGTCACTGCCTGATGTCTACACATTTTAATAGATCCATGAAGACCCTGCCCACTGGGAATTAGGAACAGAAAAATCTGAAGTCGTTGAAAGTAGGATGCTCCTAATAATATGATTTGATTTGTTTTGATCATACTTTGATTTGCTTAACAACATGATAACCTCGCCACACTCCTGAGGCCAATGTGCAAACCTTGGCCAATGTGCAAACCTGAAAGTTCTACAGTAATGTTCAGAATTTAATCTACATCATATTTTGTGTCTTTGGAGGGAAGGAAGGGCAAATATAGGATAGATAGTCAATACCCAAACTGGAGATGTTTTCTAACTTTTAAAAACAATAGCTTCATTCATGTGGAGAAACCACACACAGGAGAACGCTGTCCAATGCCATTACTCCAATGCTAAATTCAAGTTGTGTAATCAATACTTGCATAAGCATACATAGAAAATACATTTGACAAAAACAAGCTTTAAAATATAAATATGGTAACAATAGTTGCATACAAGGTCAGGCTGCGATTGCATGAAAATGTATCTTTCCTGTGAACACCAACTTCATTTGTACTGTAATTGTTTAACATACAAGACCCCTTCAATGAAAGATTAGTTAAATATACACATGAAGCAAAGTAGAACTTTCCAACTTCTGCATTACTTGAAATTATGTTAAACCTGGCTGTGCTGGTACCACGTCAGCTTGAAGCGTCAGAATTTCACCCCACACAGCATTGACAAATTATACACATGGTAAAGCCTACAGGAAAACAAGAACTTTCCATTGGTCCACATTTTATGGACAAAATGTTCAGAGTCTACTTAAACATATTTTACAATACAATGGGAAATTGGAAGTAGTTGTACATCCATTACAAATAATATGAGCAATTTAATGTTTATACAAGCTATATTTTGATGTAAATGTCATGTGTACAAGTTTTCTTATACTCATTAGAATATAATAGTGAAATAAACACTAACATTAGGGAAAATTGGTTGCTTTAAAATACTGTCTCCAGCAGGACCAAAATAATCCTCTAATTTAACAACTTGTAAAGACTGTAACGATACAACATATGTGCAAGATAAACTAAAATGGCTAATATGAATGCGAATAAATGTCAATGAATCTCATTAGGATGAACGATAGTCAAAAGGTATTGGATATTACTTTTGATTACCTCTGAGCTCTGGGCAATTATTGTTCATAATTACTACAAAAAATGTTTCCCATCGGAATAAGGCTTGGGAACTTGGATACATTTCATTTGTTACAGTGACTGATGACTTTTCTGCTCCATAATCTGCTATAAGAGATCAAAACCAGATGCTAAAGTAGCAAATACATATAATGCATGCTCTAAATCGAATAGAGTACCTGCAAAACAATGCATAACAACTGTCCGGCAACTTCCTAAAGATCAGGGGCAATAAACTAAAGGAAAATGGCACCTACACTGCAGTTAGTTGTTGATGAATGGATCATTTATAGCACAAGATGATCTTTCTTGTGAATGCAATGCAGAAGGTAAATGGCATTTTGACACACCGTAAATTTTCAGCTATTAAGTCTTGAAGCAATTTTATTATTTTCTGTCTTCCAGAGAAAAGAGAGACTGCACAAGTTTTAAAAAGTTGGAGGTTCCATACATAAAAATTAAAATCTCAACTCTATTGAGAGCTCAAAGGTACCAAAATAAATCTTACTTCAAATTCTCTGCACAATGTTTGCTTTCAAAGCTTTCCAATTTTAACTGTAACTAATATCAAATTCAAGCAATCTGAAATAAAGTCAGAGCCTTCTAATCACTCCCCAGTACCAGAATAAATACACAAAACATGAAGTACCTAAACACAAACTGTTGGAGGAACTCAATGAGTCAGGCAGCATCTGAGGAGGTGATGGAAATACATTTCAGACCGGGGCCCTTCTTCAGACCGATGAAGAATACAGAATCAATCAGAACTAGTGTCCCAACCCCAAATGTCGTCTGTCCAATCCTTCCTCCAACACTTGGTGTTTTGCTCAAGATTCCAGCATCTCCAGTCTCTTTCGTCTCCATTTAACCAACCAAATGTTGGTCATTAATGTAATGCACATTGATTTTTGTGACATCCACAATGAATAACTGATATACTGTTGCATATGGGGAGAGGACATGAGATGCAAGAGAGTCTACGTGAAATGTATTGATTTTTGGTTTTAAACCCGATTCCTCATAAGATTTTGGGAGTGTCTTGGGTCACAATTTCCATCCACATTGTGATTTCTATTGATTGTACAACGTGAGAGCTCCCTGGCATGTCACTTATTCTTATCATTACACTGTCAATGGTAGCATTATTCTGTTACCCAAATTAGTTCACGGGTCCCATTAAAGTTTTCAACAATTTTTTTTGCAAGCTAAAATGTGAGAACTCAGGGAACATGGGAAATTCAGCAAATTGAGAAGCAAGGAACTGCAGGAGCTGGTTAAAAGAAAAATTAATACCCTTGTAAAACAACATCAAACATGGTATTGAGCTCCAGCAATATGGCAACAATTGACTGGATGTTTTCTGATTTAATTTTCCTATTATTTCAAGCACTCTCATGAGAATTTTGTTTCAAAACTGAATATCCACCATACATGGCCCGATAAAAAAATAATTCAGCACGCAAAGAGTAAGGCGCATCTCCTTAGATCCAGTCCGAAGTTCGCACAGTGCGGTTTGATGGATAGCATATACAACAAGCAATTCACTATCTCTGTACATGTGACAATAATGAAATCGGTTGTCACAAATTGCCAGCTTTGAAAATGACATGCCAAGATAAAATATTATTCAATCACCTTCTCAACTATCTTAATTTTTAAAAACCACATCACAACGTACGATTCGAAGGAACCAATTGTGCGCATGTGGCCTTCATCTAACCTCTTATATAGGACTCTGAATTTCAACTTTTAAATTTTATTCTCATAACTTATTCATAGAACTATGCAGCATGGGGCCGAGCCTTTTAGCCCACAATGTCTGTGCCAAATATCATGTCAAAAGAAACTAGTCTCATGTATCTACACATGATTCATAACCTCTAATCCATGCACAACTCTTAACAGTGCACGAACTCCATATACTATGGTGATTCCAAGATTGAGAATCATACTAAACTGTCAACACCATAGGATGTATAAATACAAAGACTGTGAATTGGCCATAGGTGGGACACCATTCATTGAAATGGAAAAAGGTTTCCATCTCAAGTAATACGAGGCAAAATTTGCTGAACTAATGTTGTACATGCTTTTGCAACTGCAGATGCTCGCAAGTACTTTATTTTGGAGGTATAAAGATATCTATAACAATCAAGATATATTTTGTAGTCGAAAACTCTACATTGGGTCGGGAAAAAAAAACTGTAGTAGAGGTCTGAGGATATGTACTGCACAAGTTTCAACCCAGTAGTGGGGGGAGTGGAACCGAGGGTGGGGGGGGAGAGGGTCTGTTGGGTGGGTGGATGAGAGGGAAATTCTTGGGGACTGATCCCCGATCTGTTTAGGAGTAAAGCTGCAGTTGGAGCCGGCTCCAGGAGGTGATCCGCCGGGCAGCCGTGGGCGCCATGAGGCCTGCCCCGACAGAGGGCCGCGGAGGGCGGCCCCGGTCGCCGGCTTCACTCAGGCCTCACCGGCCCTCCGCCGAAGGCCCTGCCTGCCCCCCCCCTGGCCCTGGCCCTGGCTCCACGCAGCTGCCGCCGGCCAGCGCGGGAAGCCGGGCTCCCTCTTTTACCTGCCGCGCCCTCTGCAACGCGTCGGCGAAAGCCTCCACCTTGGGCCCAGGCGAGTGTCCGGCGCCGAGGCCGAGCGCCGCCGGGGTGAGGATGCTACCATACTCCGCCATGGCCGTCTCCTAGAGAGAGCATACTGGGAAAGGGAAGCGGAAATAGCGTCACCGCCGCACCTCTCGCGAGAGCCCGGCCCCGCTGCAGCAGATAGACCACTTTCCCGTGACGTCAGCGGCGGGGCCCGCTCCCGCTTCCGGGTGTTCAAGAAGGAACTGCAGATGCTGGAAAATAGAAGGTAGACAAAAATGCTGGAGAAACTCAGCGGGTGCAGCAGCGAAGGAAATAGGTAACGTTTCGGGCCGAAACCCCTCTTCAGACGCTTCCGGGTGGCCACTTTGACACAAAATGCTGCATCTCTGGTAGGTTAATCAGACGCCCTGTTTGCATAGTTGACTCTAAATGGAATGAGGCTCAGAGGTAGAGTATAAGGCGCTAATGCAGCTGACAATCCTTGCAGCTCTGGTTGAATTCCTGACCACATTTATTGTCCAAATGTAATGCAACGGTGAGCAATGATCTCACTCTCAGGGATGGGGAGGGATCAGTATTTCAGGGGAAAGGGAAACTTTAGGTTAGGTTTCAGTTTACTGTCACATGTACCAAGGTACAGTGGAAAGCTTTTGTTGTGTGACAAACAAGAGACAAACGGTGATTATAGAGAGATATTGAACAGATGAAAGAAAGATATGCAAAAAATTATCAATGAAACGGTCCATTGTTGGCTGTGGGCTAGGTATTATACAGACAATGAACCTCAACAGGACGATAGTGAAACTAATATATGATGGGGGGGGGGGGGGGGGGGGGGGGGACACAGGGAGGGGAGAGAGAGAGAGAGAGAGAGAGAGAGAGAGAGAGAGAGAGGATGCAAGGGTGACTTGAAGTTAGATAAATTAATATCAGATCGCTGGGTTGTAAGCTGACCAAGTGAAATATGAGGTGCTGTTCCTCCAATTTGCATTTGGCATCACTTTAATAATGAAGGAGGCCCAGGGCAGAAAGGTTTGTATGCTAATGTGAAGAGGAGTAAAGTGTTTGGCAACTGTGAGATCATGGAGGCCCAGGCAGACTGAGTGAAGGTGTTCAGCAAATCGATCGCCCAGTTCATTGTCTCATACTGCCTGGGACATGTGATTATCCAAATAAACCTAAGAAAGTTAGACAAAAACCTTTAGGAAAACAATGCCAACAACACTACGAACATGGCAACTCAAAAAAAGAAAACAATTAATCCAAAAAACGGATCTGTTTTGAAATATTATTGAGTTGCGCTGGCTTTATGGTTTCTGAATGAGCAGATGCAGTTGCGAAGCTGTGGAATGCATTAGGTTGGCTGCAGGAAGATAAATAAAGTAAGTTTGGGGGACTACAAGAGAAATTGCACAATAGATGGTCATACGAGGAAGGGTTTCGACTTGCACAGGATGTCAACCGCGTCACTTAACTTTCCACAATCTCCGCTGGAACAGTACCTGTAACAATCCAGAATGTTACACTGACACTAGAAATAGTCCAGCACCAGTTTAGTTTGGTTTAGAGATACAGTATGGAAACAGGCCCTTTGGCCCATCGAGTCCGCACCGACCAGCGACCCCCCATCCAACGAAAGCTAGGAAATATTTACCCTACACGCGCTAGGGACAATTTTTACAATTTTACCAAGCTAATTAGCCTACAAACCTGCACGCCTTTGGAATTTGGGAGGAAACCGGAGCGCCCAGAGAAAACACACGCAGGTCATGGGGGGTAATGGACAAACTCCGTACAGACGGCACCCGCAGTCAGGATCAAACCCAGGTCTCCGCCGCTGTAAGGCATCAACTCTACTGCTGTGCATCCGTGCCACCCTTGTTGAACAACAGAAGTCAGGAGGAGGTTGGAATGTGAAATTGTGTTGATTGAGTTGAAAGAAGACAATGCTAGCAGTTCATAACTTTTATTTCTAATTATCGTTTTGTTGGTATATTATCCCCTACATCTAATTCTCACTCTTTCTGCTGAATTTCTTCCCTTTCTGGGCCGAGATAAATCTCCAGAGGTGTTAGCCACTTGACGGACTGACACCACATCATCTTGGACAAGGGCTGGTGGGCTCTTGGTCCATGGATGGACACTGCCAATCCATTCTCTACTCCAAATCCTGCAGAGAAAAATATTGTCGTCTGGGGACTCAAAGACAAAAATGTTCACAACCTGTAGACAGTGGTGGGTATGTGGAACGAGCAGCAGGGAAAGAAATTGAGGCAGGTACAATAACAACATTTAAAATACATTTTGGACTGGTACATGGATAGGAAAGGTGTAGAGGAATATGGTGCTAGCAGGGGCAAACGGGCGCCTTGGTCAACATGGGTTGGTTGGGCCGAACGGCCTGTTTCCGTGCTGCACGACTTGACTACAACTGGTGAAAATCTGAAATTGAACAGAAAATGGTGCAACCACTCAGCAAAAGAGTTCTTTCCACAGACATTGCCTGGCCCATTGGGTTTCTCCAGCATTTTGTGTTTTACTAGAGAAACTTAGAAGGTCAGGCAGCATTTGTGGAGGCAAAACCCACGTGTTCGCATGGAGAACCTTCAAACTCCACACAGGCAGCAGCTGAGTCTGGATCGAACTTGGGTCACTGACGCTGTGAGGCAGCAGTTAAACTGTGCCGCCCCAATCTTTATACTCCCCTGAGGTTCAGGAGAGGCAGGAGAAATCTGGGGCGTGGAGGGACAAAGAGGCATGTGCGTATAATACTGGTTAAGCACGTTCTGATCATCCTGGTACCCACAACACGCTGGGTACTGGAAATGCCTGGGGCTGGGGCTGGTGCAGGCTCTGTGCTAGTGGGGAGGGCTTTACTTCTTCCTGGCATTTAAACTGGGCTTAGATTGGGTTAGACTGGTGTGACACTGCCTATATATCAGCATTAAATTAAAGTTGGACTGGAAACATGTCCCAACCTGCAACATCGCCTACACATGTCCTCCATAGATGCTGTCTGACATGCTAATTTACTCCGACACTTTGTGTTTACACAAGTTTACAGTATCTGCAGTTCCTTGGAGTCTGAAGAAGGGTCCTGACCCGAAACATTGCCTCCCCTTGTGCCCCAGAGTGACTGAGTTGCTTCAGCACTTTGCGTTCCACGGATACGGTTTTCGTTGTCCTTGGACTGAACTGTCTTTAGCTGGAGGTAGACTGGGATTAGGCTGATGGTTACTGGTTACCCTCGATTGTTCTCCCCGTGACCTGCGTGGGTTTTCTCCGGGAGCTCCGGTTTCCTCCCACACTCCTAAGGCGTGCGGGTTTGTAGGCTAATTGGCTTGGTAAAATTGTAAAAATTGTCCATAGCGTGTGTAAGGTAGTGTAATGCATGGGATCGCTGGTCGGCGCAACCCCGTTGGGCTGATGGGCCTGTTTCCGCGCTGCATCACTAAACTAAACTAAACTGCTTGTTGCACACTTGCTCCTCAATTAAGTTCCTGGTTACATGAGGTTACATTGATTGACTTGCAATTGGAAGGTATTTATTCACACAGACATGCTCATCAAGTGGTGCATGGACAGTCTACACCCAGTCAGCCCATCCCTCCTGAAATCCTATCTCTCAAATCATTCCCTCCTCTAATTCCTTCCATTGTCTGTTCTCGCAGGTCACCGAGTCCTGCTGTTGCTGCCTGGCATTCTGTTATTTTACCCCACCGCCTCATCGCTGCTTCCCAGAGGAATGACTGTCACTGGGCACTAGTCACTGGAGCCATGCTCCACTACATCCACCTGCCTGACCTTGGCTCTCCCACTGCAGTTTTATGAATGGAGAGGTGGGAATGCTGGAGGGGGGAAACTGACAACAGGACTGAGTCTGCAGCCCCCATTTAGCACAAGTAACAAGAAACGTGTTCCTACCCCAACGTCCGACAGCAAGTGGAGAAATCACCAAGAGATGCGTGGGGCAGGTTTTCTCACTCAGAGGGTGGTGGGTTCATGGATCGTGCTGCAGGGATGATGGAGAAGTGGCGCCAGAGTATAATTCATCCACGGTCACCTCTGCGTTAGCCTGAGTGGTATGTAGACCACCAACATGATGGTTGAGGTGAATTCCCTCAGAAGGTAAAATAACCCAATATCCCAAGTCGGGAGAGTAGATTTGAGCCAAGACCGTCACATCAGTGCACCATGAAGGATTGTCCAAAAGATAGGGGTTGTTACCTTTCCCTCTGAAGAGGGGTCTTGACTTGAAACATTGCCTATTTCCTTCACTCCATAGATGCTGCCTCACCCGCTGAATTTCACCAGCATTTTTTGTCGACCTTTCCCTATGCCATGGTCGATTCAATACCAAGGCTGATTCCGTGCCGAGATTAATTTGATACCAAGGCTGATTTGATGCCGAGGTTGACTTGTTGCTGAGGTTAACTTGATGCTGAGGTTGATTTGATACCGAGGTTAAGCTGATACTGTGGATGATTTACTACTGAGGCTGATTTGATGCTGAAGTTGATTTGATGCTGAGGCTGATTTGATGCCGAGGTTAATTTGACACTGAGGCTGAGCCGTTCCTGATCCAACGTGCAAGCATGCACTCTTTCCAGCAGCGGACAGTGTCTATTGAGTAGGAGCCTGGGGAAAGTTGCCACACTCTTGTCCAGGTTCCTGAGGCCAATTGGAGAATTCCATTGCTGCCCCAAATAACCCAGGAGACCAAGCACCACGCTTTCCATCTGTGCTACTGGCCAGACTCATCCACTCGGCAAGAAACCCAGGAAGTGGCTGCAATATTTAGTTTTTATTAATATTCTTTTGTCAAAAAGTAGAAAGGAGATTGCATAAAAGTTCTGGATCCCAGCAGATCCCAGGCACATTTGCAACAGATCAACTCCTTGGCTCTGATCAGAGTGACCAGAGCTTACTGAAGGTTCACCGATACAAACAGTGTTCAGCTTTAGGGGGGATGGATCCAGGCACTCAACATGTGTGCGTCTACATAAGGTGGGACTGAGGGTGAGGTAACACTATCGGCCCTCTCACCAGCTGTGCACTATTTAGTTGCCGTAATGTCCAGGTGCCAGTCTAAGCCTTCTCCCACGGAGGGATGCCCTGAGGCAATGTATCAAACCTCCCCCTCTACAGCCTTTAACTCCTTCCTGGCTTGAGATTCCTTCACGGCACGGACCTGAAGCCTGGAGAGGTGTTTTCCAGGAATGCATGCAGTCGAAAAGGGACCAAGAACTAGTGAGTGAGCTGGTGGACAAAAGTGCTGGAGAAACTCAGCGGGTGCAGCAGCATCTATGGAGCGAAGGAAATAGGCAACGTTTCGTCCCGAAACGTTGCCTATTTCCTTCGCTCCATAGATGCTGCTGCACCCTCTGAGTTTCTCCAGCACTTTTGTCCACCTTTGATTTTCCAGCATCTGCAGTTCCCTCTTAAACAAATAGTGAGTGAGCTGCTTCAGCGGTTTGGGAATCATATTATACGTCTTGTTTGGTGTTTGGATATTGACCAGGGATGCAATGAGACCAAAAGATATGTTTCCATTCTGGGACATCCGAGATGTCCACTTCCTTTAGTAAACATGGGATATCTCCCCTGCAGTTGTAGATTGACCTCTCACCTGCTACGTCCGGTAGACAACAGCCTCCTCTTGAACATCAAAAAAACGAAGGAGCTGATCGTGGACTTTAGGAGGGCACATCATCCGAGGACGCACACTCCATTGAGGATAAATGGGGATCCTGTGGATAGGGTGAGCTGTTTTAAATATCTGGGAGTCCACATCTCTGAGGATATGACATGGACATCACACGCCGCAGCACTCGTGAGTAAGGCAAGGCAGCGCCTTTACCACCTCAGGCAATTGAGGAAATTCAGAGTGTCTCCGAGGATCCTCCAGTGCTTCTACTCAGCGGCTGTGGAAAACATCTTGTTCGGAAATATTACCATCTGGTTTGGGAATTGCTCTGCCCGGGACAAGAAGGCTCTGCAGAGAGTAGTGCGTTCGGCCGAACACACTGTGGGAACTTCACTCGTCCCCCTGCAGGAACTATACATCAGGAGGTGCAATTCCAGAGCCTATAAAATCATGGGAGACCCCTTCCACCCCTGCAACGGACTGTTCCAGCTGCTACAGTCAGGCAAACACCTCCGTTGCCATGCTGTGAGAACGGAGAGGTTGAGAAGGAGTTTCTTCCCAGAGACCATTCGGACTGTAAACTCCTATCTGTCCAGGGACTAACTTTATTGAACCTTTTTCCTTCCGCCCACAATATTTAATATGTAAAAGAATACGTGATTCTGTCTGTAGTTTGTTTGGTTGTTTGTTTGTTTGTCTTTTTGCACAAAGTTCGCGAGCATTGCCACTTTTCATTTCACTGCACATCTCGTATGTGTATGTGACGAATAAACTTGACTTGACTTAACTTGTCCATACCGACCAAAATGGGCTGTGTAAACTAGTCCCATGTGCTCGCGTTTGGCCCATTACCTCTCTAAACCTTTCCTATCCGTGTACTCGTCAAAATATCTTTTAAATGTTATTATCGTGCTGTCGTTCCAGTCCTCAGAGTAATTGGATAACCCCCTCTCACTTCTACTCCCCATTGTGAATCCTGCTGCTCCACTACTTTGGTTTGTCCCACCCTAACTTTCTTTTCCAGCTTTCTCGCCCCCCTGATCCAATCAGTCTGAAGAAGAGTCCAGACCCAAAACATTGGATCACGGGTGCTGCCTGTATTGCCCCTATCCCACTTAGGAAAACTGAACGGAAACCTCTGGAGACTTTGCAAGGTTTCCGTGCGGTTCCCAGAGGTTGCAGGTGGTTGCCGGAGGTTGCAGGTAGTGGAAGCAGGTCGGGAGACTGACAAAAACCTCCGGAAACTGCACGGAAACCGTACAGGATTATATGTGAATTGGCTTGGTATAAATGTGAAATTGGCCCCAGAGTGTAGGGTAGTGTTAATGTGCGGGGATCGCTGGTCGGCGTGGACTCGGTGGGCCAAAGGGCCTGCTCCTGCGCTATATCTCTAAACTGAACTATAACCTAAAAGGGCCTACTTAGCCTGAATTACGCTGAAGGTCTCACTGAAATGGTCACATCAGAAGCACCCTAGACAGAAGCTGTAGAAAGAGCAGACCTCATGCACACTGGTTAGCATCGGACACTGGCGGCCCTGCCAATAACTGCTGCCTGCCCAGGAGGCGGCTGTGATATCGCGGCCCTTAAACACATCCCGAAACAAATCTCTGATGTATTATTATTTTTATTAAAAAGGAGTAATCTGTCTCTGGGAGGCGGCTGCTCTAGAAGTTGAAAGATCTTAAATCAGTTTTGACAGTTCAATAATTGCATTGAGCTCATCAAAACCAGGACGCGCAGTGTAAAAAAAAAAGTGATTTCATGTCCTGCTGAGTCTGGAGAGAGGGTGGAAGCTCATGTTGCCTCTCTCAGGTTTCAGCTTTCTCTCTGCCAGCCCGCTTGATTCTTTCTCTCTATTTTTCTTTTTTTTTTTTAAATAAATAGCCCAATTACAGGCATCTCCATGGTGATAATCACAGATGTTTGCCGGTGGGTTTTTTTCAAGCTTTTTTTTCTCACCCTGGACGATGGCAACTTCATTCTAAACACGACACCGCAAGCTTGTAAACCCGTAAAGATTACGCTGGGATTCCCTGGGCAGGTGAGTAATAGGTAAATTGCTTCATTTAGTGTCAGCATTAGGGTAGTTCCCTTCTGTTACCTGCTGCAATCATGTCTTCTAATATTTCCACGTGAAAGGGAGAGAGGTGGAACAAATAGAGAGGATTCGCCAAGGCAGAGAGGATGTAAAATTCCACAATTTCTTGGGAGCTACAAGCAATTGAGCAGACTGGAACTCTATTCCTTGGAGCTTTAATTCTGTGGCTGTGGCCTCTGGTTCTAGACTCTCGCGCTAATGGAAACATCTTCTCCATATCCACTCTATTCAGGCCTTTTGCTATTCGGTAAGTTTCAATGAGGTCCACCCTCATTATTCTCAACTACAGCGAGGAGAGGCCCAGTGCCATCAAATGGTCATCGTATGTTAACACGCTCATTCCTGAGATCATTCTCGTAAACTGAAGAAGGTCCATCTGTCTCCTCAGATCCTGGTGAACTTCTACCGCTGCACCATCGAGAGCATCCTTACCAACTGCATCACAGTATGGTATGGCAACTGCTCTGTCTCCGACCGGAAGGCATTGCAGAGGGTGGTGAAAATTGCCCAACGCATCACCGGTTCCTCGCTCCCCTCCATTGAGTCTGTCCAAAGCAAGCGCTGTCTGCGGAGGGCGCTCAGCATCGCCAAGGACTGCTCTCACCCCAACCATGGACTGTTTACCCTCCTACCATCCGGGAGACGCTACAGGTCTCTCCGTTGCCGAACCAGCAGGTCGAGGAACAGCTTCTTTCCGGCGGCTGTCACTCTACTCAACAACGTACCTCGGTGACTGCCAATCACCACCCCCCCCCCCCTCTGGACACTTATTATTATTTATTCAAATCGTTTGCTATGTCGCTCTTCCAGGGAGATGCTAAATGCATTTTGTTGTCTCTGTACTGTACACTGACAATGACAATTAAATTGAATCTGAATCTGAATCTGAATCTAAACCTCCTCTGGAACCTTTCCAACGCCAGCACACCCTTCTTCAAATATGGTGCCCAAAATTGCTCGCAATACTCCAAATGTGGTCTGACCAGCACCTTATAAAACCTCAGCAGCACATCCTCTTACAATAAATGCTAGCATTGCGTTTGCCTTCCCTACTACCAATCCGACCTGCAAATTAACTTTGAGTGAATCCTGCACAAAGTCCTCCCAGGTCCCTTTACACCTCCAATTTCTGAATTCTCTTCCCATTGAGAAAATAGTCTATGCCTTTATTCCTACTAGCAAAATGGTGTTCCTACCACCAAAATATGTTTTGAGGTGACTGATTTTGCTCTCATCTCACTCCCACCATCGGGAAGGTGGTACAGGAGCCCAAGAAACATGACCACCTTGTTCAAGAACAGTGTCTACCTAGCCACCATCCAGCTCTTGAACACTGCACAACGCCGGAGCTGCAAGAAGGACATTATTGCCATAGAGGGAGTGAAGAGACGGTTCACCAGACTGATTCCTGGGATGTCACGACTGTCTTATGAAGAAAGACTGGATAGACTTGGTTTATACTCTCTAGAATTTAGAAGATTGAGAGGGGATCTTATAGAAACTTACAAAATTCTTAAGGGGTTGGACAGGCTAGATGCAGGAAGATTGTTCCCGATGTTAGGGAAGTCCAGGACAAGAGGTCACAGCTTAAGGATAAAGGGGAAATCCTTTAAAACCGAGATGAGAAGAACTTTTTTCAGACAGAGAGTGGTGATTCTCTGGAACTCTCTGCCACAGAGGGTAGTTGATGCCAGTTCATTGGCTATATTTAAGAGGGAATTAGATGTGGCCCTTGTGGCTAAGGGGATCAGGGGGTATGGAGAGAAGGCAGGTACGGGATATTGAGTTGGATGATCAGCCATGATCATATTGAATGGCGGTGCAGGCTCGAAGGGCCGAATGGCCTACTCCTGCACCTAATTTCTATGTTTCTATGTTTCTCTATGTTTCTAAGATCAGCCCCTACCCTGACAGAGATTGCCCGACACAACCGTGGGTGAACCTACAGTTTACCCAGAGCTGTCGCAGGAAAGCAGCGTCTGTAAAACGCCTAAGAGACGCACAAAAAGTTGGAGTAGCTCAGCGGGCCAGGCAGCATCTCTGGGGGAAAGGAATAGATGACGTTTTGGGTTGAGATCCTTCTTCAGACTGAAAGAGAAACGAGATATATAGACGGTGATATAGAGAGATATAGAACAAATGAATGAAAAATATGCAAAAAGAAAACACCTGCATTAGTCGATTTGAAATAATCTGCCACAAACAGGTCTCAGGAGGGTTTGTACCAGATATCCGCTGGGACTGCTCACCATCCTCACCTGAACCACGGCCTCATTATCAATAGTTTAAGGGACAGTTCCCTCATCACCAGCCTTCCCATCCTGTGGGAACATTGTCCAAGGCTTTGCATACCCATGCACACCACCCACCACCACCACCCCCTCTCTCCCCTCTTTGGGAAGGGAAGTTGTCCC